>NC_060063.1:49529725-49829725 GCF_020283565.1 Trifolium pratense | reverse complement strand
GAAACTTCCAGGAAAAGATGATTTCTTGTTCAGAATATCAAGTAGTTTTGATGGCTCTAACTTTGTCCTATCCAAGTCAGGAAGGTTGCTTCCAAAACAAGGCGATCTTAATGACTTTCTTCTATCATCTGAAATTGGTAATTCCGAAGGCTCATCGGAGATAAAACTTGACATGTCTATACCACTTCCATCTCCTTCAATTAAATTTGCATATTCTGGATACTTTGCTAGCACATATTGTTCTACATATTCCATTTCTTTTGGTGTAATTGGACCTGACCATCTAAGGCCAATACCGCGGATTGTTGATATTGCTTCAGCTATGATATGAGCAGGAATCTCCGCACTTGCTTTCTGTTTAATTACCAATTAAGTCTATTTTTGTTAGTTTCAAAATGGTCTTGCAATATTACGTGCATCGGTGCATGTTTGAATTAGCGGCGAGTTGACAAATTACCTTCAGGACCAAACTGTGTGCCTTGGCCTTCTGTCCAACAGGAACTTTCTGAGTGCCCTTAACTTCATCTTCAACCATTTCCTGATATATTGCCTGATATATAGTTTAGAATTATTGTGTGTAAGCTTTTTAGCAGTTGAAAATTGAAATTGAACTAATGAGTAGGAATAAGCATGAAGTGAATATTGTTTGAATTTTTATTGATTTACCTCATTAGATCCTCCAATGTTTGTTCCCATGGTAATGTTTGTCTTCAATCTTCAGCACTTAGTGTTTAACACATGAGAAAATTTCTCAAAAACTACTAATTGGACAAGAATAAGAATGAAGAATGAGGAGGAAATATGAAGAATCACACATGTGAAAGGAAGACTTGCTAAGATGGCATTTTTTCTGTTGAAAAATATTAAACAAACTAGAAAGAAAGACTAAAAAAGTAAATGAAAAAAAATCAAGGCAACAAAGACAAATGGACACCAGCCAAGCTCTATGATGTCAGGGTTTTTTTCTTTATGGAAACTCGGCATCCGGTGTTTGAACTCTGATCATCTCACTTAGAACATATGATATATAATCCTCGTTAAAAAAAAACGGTGGGCCTATCAAACTAAAGTTGCTGGTGTAATTAGAAAATAAAAATTGGGTTGCTTGCGTGAGGGAAGAAAGGAAGGACGGCAACAAAATAAAAGGGGCAGGCGTTGCTTTCTAAAACAAATATATACTCCACTAAATATTAGAACGTAGACGGTACCAATAAAAAAAAGTGTACTAAGTGAAAGACACAAGAATGGAAGAGGAGTTTTGAGTCACATTATCTTTACTTTCATACAAAAATTGTGTAAATAGAGATAATGGATGACAGGATTGTGTATTGAAAACAAAGATTTCATGTAAATGAGTTCTTGCTTAAGGTAGTTTTGAGTGAGAGGGTTGAGGGGCATTGCTTGACAATGCGTTACAGTATGTTAATTTCTCAATCCGCCCTCTGAAACGTCGAAATTTTACCTAAAAGACATTTCTAATGACCTATTTTAACAAATTTTATATGAACGAATTGAAAAATGAGTGTTCCTTTTCGCTCCCCTATCTTTTTCACGCGCCCCCTATATTTTTAATTTTACCTCCTCGCAGGTTAAATAGTGAGTGTCTAAAAACGTAAAATATGAAAAATTACAATTCACTACTTAAATAGCGAACCTTATAAAAATTAATTTTTTTCGGTACTTAAAGTGCATACTGTAACATAGGTTAAAGTTCGATATTAAAGAAAAATATTTTGAGAAATTAGAAGGGCCCATATGGGCCCAGCCCAAGAAGAGTTGCGTGCTTAGACTTTTGTCAGACTTTCACATAAATTATTAAGAAATTTAAAATATCATTGCAAAAATCGAAAAAATAATAAAAACGAAAAAAAGAAGTGTGCGAAATACGATTCCCGCTTCGATCCTACGATTCAATCCAAACCAGCGCCAAAAAATTCCGCTTCTCTTCTCTTTCTTCTCCCTCTATTTAAATTCCTCACCTCTCTCTTCGGGTACCCGAACCGAACCAACCCGAACCGACCCGACTAACCTTATCGGAAAAAATGTTCGGCAGAATCAGAGCTTCTCCGTCGTCGCTTGACAGTTTGGAATTCTCTCCTCCATCAAAGATTCTCAAAGACGATTCCTTCTCTATCTACGGTAACTATCTTTTTCACAATTCCTTAATTTCATGTTTAATTTACTGGAAAAGTAAATTCATGTTTAATTTCTTGAAATTCAGATCTAGTTAGTTATTAATCGGTAAAATTCTTATGTGTTTTGTTTTGGTTTTGATTCAGAGGCTACTCTCATGAAGCTTAAACTCGGTGCGAAACGCGATAAATCGTTGATGCAATTGGAGGAGGAAGAGATTACAAATGATTGTTCAGTTACTGATGAAGTGAATATGGATGTGGATTGTGCTCCGGCGACAGTAACTGTAATTGATTCGTTCTCTGTTGGTGATGTTGGTATAATGACATTGATGGACACTGATTGTTCTTCTTCTGTAACCAATGCATCACCTATTGTTGTTGCTAGTGAAAGTGATAGTATTTCTACTGAGAATAATGTGGAAAAGCCGCGGCAAAATAATGTTTCAATTCTAGATTTTTTTAAACCTAAGGATCCTGTGAATTGCGTGAATTTGTCGACTAAGAATGATAGCTGTGGTTCTGTTTCGTCGTCGGGTTCTGTTGTATCTAATGGCACAGGAAGTGAATTGTGTGAATGAATGTATGAATGGTTGAAGATGGCGCTTTTGAATTAGAAGCATGGAAATCGGTAATTATGCCTACTGTTTTATGTAGATTAAATTTCATCTGTCATATTTTGTTGTATTGTATGATTGTATCACGCATTCGCGCTCCATAGCTTATACCCTCAATGTGTATCATGTACTATTATTTAAATTTTTGAAATGAAATACAGTGGAAATTTTATTAAATTTGGAGAATTATATCTGTCTGCTTATTTGATAATGAATCTTGTTCAGCAATGTGTAGGATGTAATGCTGTATTTATTTCCAAATATAGTTTTTTGTTTATACATGCTGCATTTTCTTTAGGTAACAGCATACCCCAATTCAAACCTGATTACTGTACTGACTCAAGAGTCAAGCAAGGGAAGCATATGATTTAATACTTCTACAAAAAATTATTTACTATTAGTGAGGTTAGGGAGTTTAATTTGAAGCAGTGTGTCAAAGAGGCTTCGGTTATAAGTCACTATTAGAAAGGGGTCTTAGTGTCTGACTCTCTCTTACAAGTTTGCTTTAGGTCTACTCGAGACCTTTAGATGAGATAAACAGATTATTTTCCGTTGTTGGGCACCCTGAATTGATGTCATAGAACTACAAAATGGTATAGAATTGGATACAACTCGAATACAAAATTTTATAAAAATTTCTGAGTAACTGTTGAAACAGAGGTTAAAGGAGTGCTACATTGAAAACTGAGAACAAGTAAACAAATTATTGAACATAAAAACAGCATATATCATTGTCACTGTGCATCCTTGATTTATTACTCTATTAGCCATGGTTCTTGGACAGGAGTCCACTCGCATAATTCGCCTTCCTTGAACCATAGAGCTGCAACAAAGGGAAATAACTAGGTTAATCAAGAATATAACAGTAACATTTGCATTGCAGTGTATAAGCTCAGCACGCCCATGAGTGATTATTCTATAAATCTTGATAAAATAATGTATTCAATGCAAATTCTACCGCGCATAAGCTTCTTAGGTGATGTAAGGTGCGCATGTTTTATTAACCATTGGATGATCAATCTCATTGGATCTATAATAGACCCTTTGCACCTTATCTTTATTTTTTTTCCTCACAGGCATTTGTTCCCATGTTTTTCCTCTCTTACTTTTCTTTTTTGTAAAGTTCAACAATGGTGAATAGAAAATCAGTAGCAGGGTCTGGTTTTGTTCTCAAATATTCACAAAAATATTTGTATGGTGGTGCATCTGTCGGCAGCTGGCTGGAAATGTTCTGTGCAGAGCAGTTGGGTTTTGGCTCATGGTGGCGGGAGAGGGAATGTCATTAGTGGCGAGAAGTGGTTTTGGAGGTTTGTGGTGGTAATGTTGGATGGTTGTGTTCTTTTGATTTTGCAATTGAGCAGTGATTTGCAATGGAAATATCTGTTGTTTTATGGTCGAGGTATGGGTTTTGTTCACTTTGAAGGACCTCTGATGTTGCTCTCTGTTGCTTGTTAGCAACAGGGTGGCTAATAATTTAATGGAAAAAGAAAGATTTAAGGTGTAGAATGTCCACCTTAGATTGTGAGATGGATCAATCTGACAGTTAATAAAACTTGTGCGCAGTACATCATCCGAGATTCTTATGTACGCTATAATCTGACAATGTTTGTTGATAATTTAAGCTAACATTTACACACAAGCCAGCCAACATAGGACACAAACGGGTCAAATTTCAGGATCACTCTTTGCTATTGGTAAACTTGTACAAGTTGAACCGAACTTTTACAAAATTATAAATTCTGGATTCTACTAGCAGGTTTATAAACTTATGCTAAAAAAGCAAATTGTGAATTCTAAAAACTTGTGCTCATCAAAGCAAATTGTGGACAGATGCTAAAAACAACAAAAAAAATTTAAAGCTTGATTTTGTATTTGCAATACTTTTTAAACCTGCTAATATAAATGGCTAGGGCCTAGCTTTGATATTCTCTTTTGCAATACACATATCTTTTTCGTTGCATTTAATGGGTTAAACTGGATAGTGATACTACAAGAGGCCTTACCTATTTCACGCTGGCCATTTTCAGGACTGTCACTGCCATGAATAACATTCCTGCCAAAAGTTTATCATAAGATCTTGGTCACTCCTCATACTTAATTCAACCAGAAATACAGGCCCTTCACATCCTATATTGACTAAAGCACTCAAAAGTCGCAAGTCATATGTGAAAAGGCCTTACCTTCCTCTTTGAACAGCAAGGTCTCCTCTTATCGTGCCTGGTTCAGCTTGAAGAGGATCTGTAGCCCCTATAAGCTTACGTGCTGATGGCACTACTCCAATACCCTCCCAAGCCTTGCAAACATAAAACCAGAAAGCACATTCAACAGGTATATCACAAAAAAAACTCAGTGAGAATGGGATACTAATGGAGAGAGATATACCATGGATACAACAGGACCTGAAGTAATGTAGTCAATCATCGCAGGGAAGAAAGGCTTTTGTTTTAGGTCCTTGTAATGCTCCTGGAATCATAAACAGTCACAATAAGCAAATATAACCAACATTGACTTTATTCAAATCTTGTCTATTATGCAGATTGGTTTCATTCTAAATTCTGCTTAGCTTGTCTCTAATTGCACACTCTAACAATGACACCTCTGCTGTAGTGTCCCATTACATTTACACCTCTCCCATTGCACACCCTAAAAATAGTGTCTCTCTGGCCAACTTAAGGATTAACAATAACAATCTAAAGCCTCGAGGGAGAGTGTTAAGAATGCATCGCTACTGTGTATCTGATATCTTAAAAGATCATCAGAGTATACTGTGCAATCAACAAGTTTGCTAATTGATGACGCAATCTTCTCACTTTTACTGCTCTATTTAATTAGAGTGAATAATCTTATTTATCACATTATTAGCATAAAAAGGACCATTGGGTATTTGGGTTAGTACTTCACAGTTCATATCATATTACCATTAGTATCCATCCATATCATTATAATTTTAATAGGGTATACTCAGAAGCCTCATCTCCCTGTCTTTCTCCTCCATAACTTGAACCCCATATCCCAAAAAAAAAAAAAAAAACAATTGAACATAAGACATGATAGACATCGAAGCAAGTATTGAAGAAACTACAAACCTCAGCTAATTCTTTTGAACATTGGAAGAGCTTCAAGCCAGTTAACTTAAACCCCTTCTTCTCAAACCTAGAAATAATTTCACCCACCTAAACCAATTCAACACAACAACAAAAGAATAATTACAAACCTTAAACTTCAAATTTTAAATCTTTATTTCATCCCTTAATGTCTAAAACCAGAACATATGAAATTGAAGTGAGGACTGAGGATTCTTACAAGACCACGTTGCACGCCGTCGGGCTTCACCATAATGTAAGTTTGGTCAACTTGTTCCTACACATTAAAAAACAAAAACATTTAGAATTATGCAGAGTGATGATAAATTGAGCAAATTGATGAGTAGAAAAAGAGAGCATACAAGAGCAGCCATTAAGCGGGGAAGGAAGATGCCGGATTCGGTGCCGGTTCTGGTGCGGATAGTTTTGGCATAGGAAGAAGTAGAAGAAGATGAAAAAAGATGGGATTTTGAAGGAAATGCAGATAAGTGGGTGGCACTGGTTCGTAATTGAGAGGTTATTCTTATTCTTCTTGTTGTTGTATTTGAGTTGGTGGTGGTGCTTAGGAGAGAGGATGATGTTATAGAGATATTGCTTCCGGTAAACACGGCCATGGCTTCCATTTCTTCTTCCCTCTCTTTGCGTTGTTGCGGCTGTGCAAGAACAATGCTGCTTGGAATTGGATTTGGATGTGGCAACTTGCAAGTAAGAAATAAAGCGAATATTCTGGTACTGTTTTTTTCATTGTTTTTTCCTTTTTTTATATATAATTTTTTATAGAAATTTTAATTGTTTTTGCTAATATAATAATAATAATATAATTTTTTCTATCTGCTTAATTAATTATTACTACTATGAATATCAATTTGACTTAATTATTATCTTTTCAAAAGGGTTGATGTTGCCTAGGTACGGGTACGGTATCCAGTACGGGTACTGGTACGCGGTACGACATTTTTAGAAAATTTAAGGTACGAGTACGTTAATATAAAATATTAAAAAAAATGATTTTTAAGTGAATTATTATCATCATGCTTTGAAGATTTAATTTAAGGTTTTAACTATTTTCATAAAAAATGAGAGATAATTGAAATATAATAAAAAATTATTATATTTTAAGAGATTTTTCAACCGCTAATATATTTTCTCCGTATTCATCATCGTAAATCAACCAAATAAAAATGGGTACGGAATTGGTGCGTACCATACGAGTACCATGGAGTATCTGGTACTGGTACGTACCCGATACGGATATTTCACCATTTTAGAAGTACCCATGCTACATAGGTTGAGACAAAATTCATGAATATCTTATATCTATGCTATTTAGGTCGGATGGGTAGCTCAATTAGTTAAACTAGTTGAACTAAGGATTAAGGAGTCAGAGGTATATGGTTAAGTCGCCACAATCATTTTATCTTTTACTTTTTGAGTTTATATGTATCTAACATGTATTATTTATAGTTATGCATGCCTAACCAAGTATTTCTCTTTTTGTTTCAATTGGAAATTGGAAACTTTAAAAAAATTGTCTTTTTGTTTGACACAACAAAAATGTAAAGAGAAACTATGATAAATCAATCGTAAACATTAGACCAATATAGTTCTTATCAAATACTAAATCAATTTTAAATTTAAATTATTAAATTTGGTATTTTATTTTAAACATAATATAAATTACACATTAAAATTGTCTAAAATTTATAATACCAATGCACCTTGAGGTATATTTTGCAGATATACCCCTGTTCCTCTCTCCCACACACTGCATTTGCAGCCCCTCCACTCTTGAGCCATGGCCACAGCCCAGGTCATGCTATCCATAAAGAACTCTTATAGCCTGTGTTTGGTTATGCGTTTCGCATACGATTTCCGTTTCCTAATGTTAAATTCACCATGAATTTAAGAAGCCAGAAATCCTAGCTTCTGGGGGAATGTACTTCTTATGCCATTTCTGTCATGAAAACAAACATCCTAGTTTTATTCTAGTACACAGTGCTTTAAAATACAAAATATGAATGAACTTTTTGATATACTATATATATACTAACATGAAAATAACAGTGTAAGCAGAGGCAACATTAACCAGCAAATACAAGAAAAAATTTGGAGTGAGAGTATTATTAAGTTTATTGAAAAATTGAATCAAATGAATGTTAGTAAAATTTACATCTCATCAAACTTCTGCACATATTATGCACACAAAGCAATAAGTCATCACTTTATTTCTGCTCCATCTCAGAGCATCAACACCACACAGAATTACATCAAAAGTTTTATTCTTGCCCCAAATATTCAGTGCTTTTTTTCAAATCACTAAATTTGGGGTCTTAAATTCACAACATGCACATAAAAACACACACATTATTCAGACACACAAGACACGCATTATTAGCAGAACTAAAAGAGATTCATTCAGCATTTCCAGCAAGAAACTGCAACAATTGGCTTTGATTTCCATCCAAGAACCAAGCAACCTTTCTCTTCCACAACAGTATATCCATCACAAATCTTATTCTTCAAAAGCCACTGCTTAGCTTGAACCACCATCTTAATCGGCGCGCCTTGAAATCCAGCCCTACTCATTCTCCTCCTCCATTGATCAACTTTCTCATGCCTTTCCATCCTCAATGGTCCTTCACAGCTCACAATGTTCTTTATCTCCTCAGCAAAATAAAACTGTTCAATTTTTGCTCTCTTAGTATCATACTTTGGTAGCATAGCATCCAAAGAGTCAAAAATAGCAGAATAGTAATGCAATGATTCCATAAACCTTCCAAGAAAGAAAGGTCCATTGTGACCTGAATCTTGTTCAACCATCACCAAAACTTTCGGCGAAAGACCGTGTACCATTTGTAAAACCGAATTCAAAGCACCGCGACTTTCCTTAACAACACAATGCAATTGAAGAATGCTGTTAACCACAAGAACCTCTTTTTCATTCACTTTTATGTCTTCAGGTTTCAAATTCTCCAAATTTTTCTCGACAATCGAGAATTCCAAATGAACCCCTAAATTTTTTGCGTAAATTGAGAGTTCTTTACCAATGACTTGGATTCTAGCAATGCATAGACCAACCGCTGTGATCCTAAGCCGACGAAGAACACGTTGACTACCAGATCGATTTGCGAGACTTTGAATTAGTCCTCGCCATTGGTGTCCATGTGGTAGACCTAGACTCATGCCTAAGTCAACCACATGAACAAAACTCTCACCCTCAAAGGCTTCCAATATTATGGAATTAGCCACAAAATGTCCAAATTGAAGATGTGGACATATCTCGTAAACCAATTTGAATGCTTCTTCCATTTCTTCTGATGCAGCATCCATTATGTTCATCATTGATTTTGTATCTGATCCAACAGAATTATTTCCAATTGGTTGAATCAGAGTTAGTCTCTCAGTCAATCCTTGAACAAAACAAGAAGCAACTCTTTGGAATGATGAACCAAACACCAAAGCATTTGATTTAAGTTCAGATAATAAAACCGAAGCATGTGATTTGTCGCGACACGCTACAGCTTCAGCACAAGCAATCAAAAGTTGAACTAATCTCATTCCATCAGCACATGTACCATCTTCTTCTTCAGCTTCAGAATTATTATAATTGAAATGTTCTTCTGCTGCTTCTTCAACAGCTTCAGCAGCAAAATATCTTTGCTTATAAGTTCTTATATGATCTCTGAAATGAAGCCTTGGTATGCTATTCACACTACTTTTGTTACTGTTTTTGAAGAAAGTATTGATGCTGGTTGAGTTATGGTTGCTGATATTTGCAAACAAAATAGGGATAGTTATAGTTGATCTTTTCAATTTCTTATGATCCCTAATGGTTTCACTTTCATCAGAATATGGAACAATCCATGATGATGAATTAGAACTGTTTTCCAAAATAGGCATATTAGGATATAAAGATGCATAACAACCCATTAATGGATTTTCATCATTGTTGTATTCTACTTCACCTTTGAAGGTACTAGTAGTATAATAAAGGTTATGTGACATATTAATTTCTCAATTAATGTCTCTAACACTTTAATTATAGTTTTGCTTTCTAAAGATATTCAATAAAGCACTGAAAGAACGTTCCTACAATTGATGCAAATATTTATAGTAAGAAAATTAGAATGTGGTTATTAAGCGTTAAAACCAATGTTTGGATTATTATAAGAAAAGCTGTCAACTTCTCTTGTGCCTAGTTGAAGAACTATATAGCTAAGCAAAATTCAATTTTTGATTAAAAAGGTATCAAGAAAACAATGTTGTGTTCCCATGATGTTGGAATTTGACAAGCGGCAGCATGCATATGTTTATACTAACGTTGTTTAGGTTAATTTGTCGGGTTTACAATGTCATGGGAGTGAGGAAACCGCGTCTAACTAATATCTGGTTTAGTGATGTAATCATGTAATCACTATTAGAGAGCCGTACTGTAATGTACGGGGAAATGGATTTAGTGTCATGATTAATCATATATTTATCTTGGCCGTCTGACATAAAAGGTGGTCAGGTTGCATGTCCCGTTGAGTGCCACAACAGCGGTGTAAGTGTATGGATAAAAAAACTTTCGTTTAAGGGGAGCATACCCATAAAGAATGGATGAACTCATACTTGAAGGGGAGATTGCTGATATTTCAATTGTGAATTAAGTCTCACATCAAATAAAAAAGTAGATGTTAAATACTTTAAATTTTTAAGTTAAGATGTCATGTCTAATTCACTTGACTTTATTAAAGGGCCAATTTAATGATCCTCTGACCCCAACACAAATATATGACTCAGATTAACTTCAGCCATAAATTGTGCTTGCTGACAATCAAGATCTAGTACTGTATTATGTACTCCGTTTTTTCTTCTATTTGTCATGTGTCACATTTTTTTAAAGCGGATGCTTTTATATTTTAACTTCTTTAACAATTAGTTCAAAATCAAAGGTATCTATCTCAGAGTAATATAACACAGTATATGAACATGGTATATAAATACAACCACTATTGACATTTGACATGACTGAAAAAGAGAAGAAAAAGAAAAATAAAAAACACAAAACGTTATTTACTGTATACTATTGTATTGTATCCGACAACATAATTATCCTCAAAATATATTTCTCGGGTTTTATCAACAGATTAATTGTATATGTAAGCGCTTACATCACTCAATTTGGTTTTTATCAACGGATTACAAAGAGAGTTTGTAACATGTTTGATATATAACAAAAGTCTTCATGCATTCAAAAGATAAAGATTCGTTTTAATTGTTGCACTCAAACCTGTACATTATAATTAACACTCTTTGAGTTCGATGATTGCTTAAAACTTGTGCTAAATGCTTAAGACTCATTTTACCAACATTACATTATAATGCTTCATTACATAATGCTTCTTTTATGTCAACATACTGTGAATCATTCATATTGTGTTTTGATCTCTTCAGTATTCAAGTATTTCAGACAATCAAGGTTTTGATAATATCTATGAAGCACAGACACGGACACCAGACACGACACGGATACTGACACGCCAACACCGATAAAAATTTGAAAAAATGACATAATTTAATGTAATTGTAAGTGTCGGTGTCGGTGTCGGACACCGACACGTGTCCGACACAGACATGCCTAATCTAAGGAGTGTCGGTGCTTCCTAGGATAATATTTATGTGCTTCACTTTTCCGTCAGTAGACACTAGACAATGAACAAGTGGGATCACCGGGGTTCGAACCCCGACCCTGCATATATAATGCAATTTCTGTCAGTTGAGCTAAGTTCACGGGACTAAATTGAAAGTATATTTTATTGGTACATCTTGCAATAAAGAATTTGAGGTCTCAATATTTTGGTGGTTTAGGATCATTACCTTGTTTTTGCTCCCAATGCTACCTCATACTCTCCACCCAACAAATGGCACCAGACCCCTAAACTAATTAAAATCCAATGTGAAAGAAAAATTAATTCTACTAAAAAAAATTAAACATGTTAAAATTAATTTCTACATTTCTAAAATTAATTTTGTCTATCCAGAAATAAAATCAAAGATACGCATCTGTTGAATCTAAGAAGACTTTAGATGGTTAATTCATGTTGTGAATAAGCTGACTTGGTGTGCAAGCTAGCAAAAGTGAAAGTGTAACTAATTGCTTGAGAAGCAAGTTAGTTAGTTTGTTAAATAGAGTTTGTTAGATTCAGTTAGTTTTTGATTCACCTAGGTTGTTAAAGTGTTTTAGAGTCAGTTAGGAAGTTGTTAGTTGGTTAGGGCCTAAGAGAATCATCAACCATTGTGATGATCTAGTATAAATAATTGGCTCATGATTAGTGATTGTAATCCAACTACTTTTCCCCATTGAGGATGAATAAAATTGATTCTATTTTTCTCTAATCTTCTTCTTCTTCCTCTGTTAATCAAGTGCTTTTCATTCTTTCATTCATTCACCATTGTTGCAGCAACAAGGATAGTAGATCCTGCAGAAACTGTGCTCATTGGCGTGGCCAGAGTGCAGTGCAGCGCGCGCGTGTATCCTTGCTTGCTTGCTAGGCCTGTGCAGGCCAAAGTGATCGAAGCCAAAAGCTTCAGCTGCGCCAACATCTGGCATCAAGAGCCTGGTTCGTGCTTTAACCATGACAACCTTTAACAATGGTCAATTCCCTGCGAATCTTCCAGTTTTGGATGGAAAGAATTATGATAATTGGAGCAAACAAATGAAAGTTTTGTTCAATTATCAAGATGTGATGGAACAAGTGATTAGTGGTGTGGAACCACTTTCAGAAGGTGCAACAGAGGCTCAAAGAACACAACACAAAGAATTGAAGAAGAAAGATTACAAGGCATTGTTCATAATTCATCAAAGTGTAAGCCCTGATATCTTTGAAAAGGTTGGAGATTGTGAATCAGCTAAGCAAGCTTGGGATATCTTGGCTACAGCTTATGCTGGAGATCAGAAGGTGAAGAAGGTGAAGCTACAAACCCTAAGAAGCAAGTTTGCACAGCTACAAATGGAAGAGAAAGAAACTGTAAGTGAATTCTTCACTAAAATTGCAAAATTAGTTAATGAAATGAAAGCTTGTGGAGAAATTGTGTCTGGTACAATGAGAGTAGAAAAGATATTGAGATCTTTAACTCCTAAGTTTGACTATGTGGTAGCTGCAATAGAAGAGTCTAAGGATCTTGACACTATCAAGGTTGAGGAACTGCAAGGGTCTTTAGAAGCACATGAGCAAAGGATGAATCAGAGAAATTCTGATAAATCCAATGGTGAGGTAGCATTACAAGTTCAGCAGGGTAACAAGAATAAGAAAGGAAAGGGAAAATGGCAAGGCAATAAGGGAAAAGATAGTTATCAGAATGGAAATGGAAAAGAGAATCAAGATACCAAAGGAGGTGGAAATCAGAAGAAACAGTTCAATGGTGGTAGAGGTGGTTACAATGGAGGTGGAAGAGGTGGAAGAGGTGGAAGAGGTGGCAGAGGTGGAAGAGGCAATTTTGATAAGAAACACATACAATGCTATAATTGCCAAAATTATGGTCATTTTGCAGATGAATGTAAATTCAGAGAGGAATCAAGTGATGCTGAGGCCAAAATTGCTAGAAATGATGATGATGATGATGAAGGCTCAGTTATGTTTCTTGTAACTACAAAAGATGAAAGTGATCTTCAAGAGAAATGGTATCTTGACACTGGATGTACAACACACATGACAGGGAGGAAAGATTGGTTCACAAGCCTAAAGGCTACTCAGAATCACAATGTTAAGTTTGCAGACAATAGCAGCCTTGCAGTACAAGCTATTGGTGATGTAACCATCAAAAGAAAGGATGGCAAGTGTTCATTGATTTCTGGTGTATTGTACATACCAGGTATGAAATGTAATCTACTCAGTATAGGCCAATTGCTAGAGAAAGATTACAGAATTGTAATGGAGAATAGGTTGCTGAAAGTGTACAACACTAAAGGTAACTTGATGTTGAAAACTGAAATGTCAAAGAATAGGACATTCAAGATTGGGCTCAATGTTCTGAATCACAAGTGCTTGATGACTGCATCAAGCAGAGAAGAATGGAGATGGCACTATAGAATGGGGCACTTGAATTTCAAGGATCTCAGCTTGCTGCAAAAATCAAAGATGGTGACAGGCTTGCCAAGCCTGCAAGTGCCTGAAGAGATTTGTGAAGAGTGTGTGCAGTCAAAACAGCACAGAGGGAGCTTTAGCAAACATGCAGCAAGTAAAACCAATAGTGTACTTGAAGTGGTGTATTCAGATGTATGTGGTCCAATGCAAGTGAACTCAATTGGAGGTAACAGGTACTTTGTAAGTTTCATAGATGACTTTAGCAGAAAACTATGGACTTACTCGATAAGTAAGAAAAGTGATGTGTTTGAAATTTTTAAGAAATTTAAAGCTACAGTTGAAAGACAAAGTGGTAAGAGGCTCAAAACCCTAAGAACAGATGGGGGTGGAGAGTATGTATCACATGAATTTGCAAAATTCTGTGACAATGAAGGCATTGTACATGACATAGTCCCACCATATACTCCACAGCAAAATGGGACTGCTGAAAGAAAAAATAGAACAATAATGGATATGGTGAGGTGTATGTTGAAGGGAAAGCATTTACCTAAGGAGTTATGGGGTGAAGCAGTGTCTACTGCTACTTATACATTGAACAGGTGCCCTACAAAGAGATTGAAGGGTATCACACCAGAAGAATGTTGGTCAGGACACAAGCCAAATGTGAATCATATGAGAGTGTTTGGTTCACTAGTTTTCAAACACACACCAGATCAATTGAGGAAGAAGTTGGATGATAAGTCAACAATGATGATATTGGTTGGTTATCACTCAACTGGAGGTTACAAACTCTATGATCCAATCAACAACAATGTGGTGATCAGTAGAGATGTAATAATTGATGAACTCAAGGAATGGGACTGGAACACTAATGACAGAAAGAAGTCAACTAGTGTGATGATTGAAGAAGTTAGTGAAGAACAAGTAAATCAGCCAGTGCCTGAGGTGAGAAGATCAAATAGGCCTAGAACTCTACCAGCAAGATTACAAGAGTGTGAAATGAACTCAGATGGTCAAGTGAACAATGATGGTGAGTTGATCCATTTAGCATTCATGGCTGAATCTGAACCAATTGATGTGCATAGTGCTCTACAAAGTGAAAAGTGGAGAGGTGCTATGAAAGAAGAATTGGATTCAATTGAAAGCAATCAAACATGGGAGCTGGTGGATCTTCCACAGAGAAAGAAAGCAATAGATGTGAAGTGGGTTTACAAGCTGAAAGTGAACTCAAAGGGTGAGATAACCAGATACAAAGCAAGGCTAGTGGCAAAGGGATTTCTTCAGAAAGAAGGTATTGACTATGATGAAGTGTTTGCACCTGTTACTAGAATGGAAACAATTAGGTTAGTAACTGCTCTTGCTAACCTAAATGATTGGCCAATGTATCAAATGTATGTGAAGTCAGCTTTTCTGAATGGTCCTATAGAAGAGGAAGTATATGTTGCCCAACCACCTGGTTATGAAGTGAAAGGTCAAGAGCTTAAGGTGTATAAGCTTAAGAAGGCACTCTATGGTCTGAAACAAGCTCCAAGAGCTTGGAACAAAAGGATTGACAAGTTCTTAAATGAAATAGGGTTTAAGAAATGTGTCACAGAACATGGAGTGTATGTCAAGAAAGATGCTGCAAAGGGAGTCATTATAATTTGTCTATATGTAGATGATTTGCTTATCACAGGAAGCAATGAATCTTATATTAGTGAGTTCAAGGGTGACTTGAAGGAAGAGTTTGAAATGACAGATTTAGGCCTCATGACATATTTTCTAGGCATTGAGTTTCTGAGGAATGAGCAAGGAATCTTAATGCACCAGACTAGATATGCATCAGAGATTTTGAAGAAGTTTGAGATGGACAAATGCAATGTTGCATTGTCACCTGCTGAGCCAAGGTCACAGCTAACTAAGTGTGCAGAAGAAGAGGATGTAGACCCTACATTCTATAGAAAGCTAATTGGTTCTCTGAGGTATTTGTGCAATACAAGACCAGACTTGGCTTACAGTGTAGGGATTGCTAGCAGGTTTATGGAAAGGCCTAAAGGTTCACACATGATTGCAGTAAAAAGGATACTTAGATATGTGAAAGGGACTATAAACTATGGTATTATGTTCCCTGCAAGTGACAGAGACAGAGAATGCAAGCTAGTGGGCTATACAGATTCAAATTGGTGTGGTGATCATGAAGATAGAAAATCAACTGCTGGTTATATGTTTTTCTATGGTGGATCACCAATATCATGGTGTTCAAAGAAGGAACCTGTAGTGGCCTTATCCTCATGTGAGGCTGAATACATAACAGCATCACTCAGCACTTGTCAAGCTATTTGGTTGAAAAACCTAATTGAAGAGATCAGTCAAGACAAGTGTGAGACAGTTACTTTGAAGATTGATAATGTGTCTGCTATCAATCTTGCAAAGAAACCTATTGCTCATGGAAGAAGCAAGCATATAGAGCTAAGGTTCCATTACTTAAGAGAGCAGGTAAGCAATGGTAACTTGGCCCTAATGCACTGCAGAAGTGATGAGCAAGTTGCAGACTTGTTAACCAAGGCTGTAACAGTGCAGGTATTTGAAAAGTTGAGAAGTGAAATGGGAATTGAGACAGTGGACAACATGAATTAAGGGGGTGTGTTGAATCTAAGAAGACTTTAGATGGTTAATTCATGTTGTGAATAAGCTGACTTGGTGTGCAAGCTAGCAAAAGTGAAAGTGTAACTAATTGCTTGAGAAGCAAGTTAGTTAGTTTGTTAAATAGAGTTTGTTAGATTCAGTTAGTTTTTGATTCACCTAGGTTGTTAAAGTGTTTTAGAGTCAGTTAGGAAGTTGTTAGTTGGTTAGGGCCTATGAGAATCATCAACCATTGTGATGATCTAGTATAAATAATTGGCTCATGATTAGTGATTGTAATCCAACTACTTTTCCCCATTGAGGATGAATAAAATTGATTCTATTTTTCTCTAATCTTCTTCTTCTTCCTCTGTTAATCAAGTGCTTTTCATTCTTTCATTCATTCACCATTGTTGCAGCAACAAGGATAGTAGATCCTGCAGAAACTGTGCTCATTGGCGTGGCCAGAGTGCAGTGTAGCGCGCGCGTGTATCCTTGCTTGCTTGCTAGGCCTGTGCAGGCCAAAGTGATCGAAGCCAAAAGCTTCAGCTGCGCCAACAACATCTAATATGACTTTTTATTAATAATGAAGCCCACGCTTCATAGTGAACAAATAGATAGTGCCTATACAAGCATTGGTTTATATTATCCACTTTTTTAATCCTCCAATGCAGGTAGCTAATAAGTTGGAATCTCTAAGCTAAAACAACGACGGTATTTGTGACAATCATAAGCTCTAGATAAGCATCTATATATATATATTGTGTGATAACATGATATAAATTCAAATATTTAGTCAAATGAGCCCTTAGTGGTGTATAATAAGGTATCAAGTTGTTTATTCTCCTTTCTTTACACTGTAAAAAAGTAGGGATAATAATGTGAAAACAATGGTTTTGTAATTTACTTCCTAATTCCTAGGTAAACTTTTAAAATTGAATTGCCGGCTTTATTGACAAGTGATTAACGACAGAGAGAAAGAACCAAAGACTGCACATAGTAAAAATGTTTAACAAATCTCTACGTTGCTTGCTTGGTGTACTTTATACATTTTGTGTAGAGGATTTCTTTATAGTTGGATTATTAGTTATTATTGTTAACAAAACTCTTGCATTGCAACTTTCCCTTAATTAATTTTAAATAATTTACATCGACTAAGGGATACTCTTGTTAAGTCGTTAACGTGAATATTCTAGGATCTGAAATCCAAATCCTTCAAACATTGTTTAATTATTGAAATTAAGAAGGAAAATAAAAACTAGTAGCTAGCTAGTATATTAGAAATACTAATGGCAGCCGTCAAAGCTGGTAATATATATTCTAGTAATTGTATTTTTTTTGCGTACTTTTATATGTCTGAATTTGAAATAAAGATTAATTTGTATTAGGTTACGGTGTAAAATTATTCTGCACATAGATGTAATTGAGATGGTTTATTAGAAAATCAATTCGAATTTCTTAATATTAACAAAAATATCAAAACAACAACTTCAACATGGCTCGATTATGAAGGAAAAGTTTTATATATACACATTTGTGAATGAATATGACTAGATTATGAAGGGAAAAAAAAATGAAGTGTAATTACAACAGTGTAAGCATAGGATGTGGAAAAAAATTACAGGGAGATGAAAATTGTTGGATCAAGTGTGAGTGATTAGTCTCACATCGACTAAATATAAGTATAATCTGGAGGTGAAAAAACAGGACATAAACTGGAGTGTAAAAACTGAAGGTGATCCAAACTAGTCCTCGTATACCTAATTAATAACTTTATGGTGAAAATATGATGACTCTCTTGTAGTTCTATAACATTAATATATTGTTGCGACCAATCTTTTGAGACAACAACAAAATATTTGATTTTTTTATAAGGATGGTACTACCTCACAAATAAACGATTTTAGAGATTGTACTCGATCATTTTTAAAATATGAAATCAACCAAAAATATTTGGCTTAATGAAAAAAAAATATGAAATCAGTAATAAAAAAAAAAACAATAAAAGTGAATAATATCTTACACTTAACATATGCCAAAACCAAAGCAGGTATAGTATTGAAGCTAATAATGTATCTGGACATTTCATTCTTGTTTGACTTATATTTAATCCATCCTTCACATTCCCTCTTTTGTTCTCTATGGCACTTTTCAACTTCATTAGCATTCCTAAAATATAAAAATTAAAAAGTTCACTTAGCATGGTTACTTGGCTCTTAACTTTCAAACGAGAAAGCAAAGTTCTTTTAAAAATACTTATTAAATCCGATCATTGTAAGTTTTAGTAGATTAATATTAAGATTAACCTGAAATAAAATTTAAAATAAATACACACTTGTTTCCAAGTTTCTTTCTTTTTCAAATCCAAACTTTTTCTACAACATTTTTCGAAACTTTCTGCCTATTGAATAAAACGTGACTTTTGGAATAGCAAACAAATTGGTATTTGTTAAGAAGTCTCATATTGATTACGAGATAGTCTGAATATGTGTTTTTATAGTAGAGACAATCTTCACTTTATAAGTCGATTTTGTAATGTTGAGTTGGGCCAAATTCTCAATTCTAAGTTGGTATCAAAGTTTTTCCACGATCTGCTGGGCCGTCTGCTATCAGGTTCTTGATCAGACCATCCACCATTTACATCCGCGTCACAAGCCCAACAGGGTTGGGTGCAAGGGGTGTTTTAAGAAGTCCGCCATCCACCATTTACATCGGCGCCACAAACCCAACGGTGTTGGGCGCGAGAGGGTGTGTTAAGAAGTTTCACATCGGTTGTGAGATAGTCTGAATATGTGTTTATAAAGTAGAGGTAATTCTCATTTTATAAGCCAGTCGAATTAGGCCCGATAATCATTTCTAAAAGTATTATATTAACAACAACAAAAATAACGCTTAAATAGATTATTTTTTTCAATTGTAAAAATATACTTATTATTTATCAATATTCCAATTTTTTATGCCATTTCAAAAATTTGCCAGTTTTGATCCTATATAGCTAAATATTTTTGTTGTTGATGAAATCCTATATAACTATCAGAAATTAATACTAACAGGTGTCGTGGTCTTAAAGTACTTTCTTTATGGAAGAGCTTCAGCAATGGATCCAGGCAAATTTGCGGAAAGGTGTGAAGAGGAGTAATGGTGGTGCTTGGAGTGACTTTTGGGCGACTGTTTGTCATAGCTTATGGATGTTGGCGGAATAAAGAAAATCATGATGAACACTTTGTTCGATCGGTCCACACCGTCCAACAAGTATCCAAAAGAGTAGAGGAGTATTATCAAGCTAGCAGAGTGAATGAAGTGTTGGAATGCAGAGAGAGCAAGCTGGTGTAGACCGGTTGGCAGCCCCTAACTGGTTCTTTTGTAAAGCTTAATATGGATGTGGAGCGAAAGGAAAATGGTAAAGCTGGTTGTGGAGGAGTTGTTCGAGGTAGTCAAGGAGAGTGGCTTGGTGGTTTTGCGAAGGGTGTGGGAACGTGTAGTTCTTTTGTGGCGGAGCTATGGGGAGCCTTTGAAGGTTTAACATATGCTAGGAGAATGAGGTTTATGCACATCGAGCTCAATATAGATTCAGCTATGGTGGTCCAAGTTTTAAAGACGGGTAATTTGAGCAGTCCTTTTGGCCTGACCTTGGTGAAGAATATTCGGAGATTGATTGATATGGAGTGGGAAGTTCATATCACTCATGCTTATAGGGAATCAAACCGGTGTGCGGATGCATTGACGAACATCGATCGGGTGTACTTTAGATAAGGAGACTATTTATTTTGAGGATTGTCCTCCGCAACTTAGAGAGTTATTGTTGGCGGATGTAATGAGGATTACTATCCCTAAAATAATTACGGTATAATTTCTCTTCTTTTGGGTTTAGGCCCTCAATCCTATAAAAAAAAGTTACATTAATAAATTTAGATCTATTCTTCAAGGGTTTGAGTTTGTATGGATTTATCTTTGGTTTTGTGACTTATGTATGTGTATCACTATTCTTTTACAATTTGGTTTCGCGTCCGTACGCGGCCCTATTAGATTGTGCTTATGATGGGAGTAAGTAATTGTTTTTGTTTTGAGTTGGTCAGTAAAGCACTGGTTGCTTATATTTATCGTATTGATAAATAAAAATATTTGTGATTGAGACAACAAATTTGTTAAATCTCAACCATTGTTAGGGGTGGGCATGGTTCGGTTTTGGAAGAAAACAAAACCGAACTGAACCAAATTGTTTTCAAAATTCATAGTAATCGAACTAAATTGAACTGTTTGTCTTTCGAACTGAACCGAACTGTTAAATGGTTCGGTTTTATGGTTTTGAACCAAAGCATAACTAATTTTTTTCTAAAATTAACTGAACCATTAAACAAACCGAACCGAATCAAACTGATAATCATGAACCGAACCGAACTATTTCAGCTCAATTTTAAAACCATTAGTTATGATTCAGTTTTTTTGTTTGGTTCGATTTAGTTTGGCGGTTCGGATTGGTTTTTGAGTTTTTTTACCCATCCCTAACCACTGTACTGTGATTAATTTTGGTCGAAAGTGATAATATTTTTTCACTTTCACAATATAAAAAACCACAGCACTACCATGGTGCAATTTATTAAAGGGAAGTTCCTTTTTCACGGATGTGGATTTCCTCCCGTGATTTCACTTCATGTGTAAATTTGGACCTTTAAAAGAATATATCTTATTTTAATTTTTTAGTTTTTTTATCTTGAGCGGTGTAGATCAGATTGGACCTCTCCGATCACCGGAGAGATCCGATCTCCTTTTTTCACCTCCATATAGCCAGCCACATGTGCTTTGGTTGGAGGGTCAAATATAGAATGGAAAAGAAAGAAGAAGAAGAAAAAAAAACACTATTTTTTTGGTTTTATGTATGGGTAATTTAAATAAAACAAAATCTATTTTTTGTATTTTGAACCTGGTCCAGTTTTTTTTTAAAAAAAAATATAGATGATCCCCAAAAAATATTACAGGTATAAAAGACATTAGAATTAAAGTTTTTCTTACTTTAATAGTGTTCAACTATATGATACTCTCAAGATTTTTTTATTACTTTAATTTTTTTTTTCTTTCACCACCAAAATTCCTACGACAGTATTGGCTGTGGCAATCTAGCTATGCACATGCAATTGGAATATTGGCTGAATAGCTTAAATTAAACTTATTTTAAAATATCACAAACTATATATTTGCTCTGTTATTTTTTATGAAATTATCTGTATTCTTTTATAATATACTTTATTTTTCTTTAATGATTAGTTAATTTTACATTAAACTTCATAAACGATCATTAAATAAGAATAAAAAAATCCTACAAAAAGTACATATAAAAATGACTAATAAATTGTGGACTAAATTGACCAATAAAGAAGAAATTCGAAGAGTAAATTGAATATTTAAAAACAGATTTGAGGACCAAAATGACTAATAAAATAAACATTTGTGGATTTGTTTGCAATTTTAGTACATTCAGGAACTAATATGACGGCGAGTTACACATTCGATGAACAAGATGACCAAAATGGTTGTTTGACCATAGATAAGATATTGCACAAATGAATTACAATTAATACTAAATACTAATGTTATACTAAGAAATAATAAACTTAGACATGAAAACTATATTGTTTAAAGGCTATACTATAATTGCTTAATTAAGACCATAGGTTATAGACAAGATGCAAATTCAAAGAACAGATGGTGTAAAAAAAAAAAAAGAGGAAATAATTGAATATAATTTATCTAATTTTCTAATTGATAAGAGATTAAGAGGAGCTAGAAGTTGATTAAGGCATATGCATTATTGGATTTTGAGTAGTGAGTATACTATCCATAAGAAGGGGCACAAGCTATACAAGCAAGAAAGAGAATGGCAGAAGAAACACCATCATCTTCAACATTGGAGCTGCTTCTTTTGAACTTGCCAGTTTTTCCTTTGTTGCATTGAATTTGTTTCTGTTGCTGATGATTCTGATTTTGTGGTTGTTGTTGCTTGTTTTTCTTCATTGCTTCTTCCACTTTAGACACCATAATGTCTTAGTTGAATGATGTGAAGAAAATTGAAAGTAAAATAGAAAATTAGGATTCTAGCTAGAGAGGAATGTTGTGCTTGGAAACAATTATACAAGTACCTTCCCTTATATAGAGTTTTGTAAGCAAGATCTAAATGCCCCTTGTTTTGTGCCAGTTTTCACTTAGCTATATTAGATACTCCAATTGCCAATTGGACAAGGTCGGCCACCCCCTATCAATATTTAATTAATAATATATAGTAGTATGAAATAACTTGTCATATTTACCCTTTAATTCTTTCTCTCACATAATTTTTTAACAAATATATCATAATCATTTTTTTCTTCTCGTATAAATTAACGAACTAAACGAGCGGTGATCAGAACACATTAACAATCAAACACTAAAAGTGTATGCAGAAATTACAATCATGAGTAACTAAAATTGGGAAGAAAAAGAGCATCACTGAGAATTATTGCGACAAAGATTGCAATAGAAATTTTAGATAAGGTCATCCCGAGCATCTCTAACTAAGGAAATTTTAGAGACTCTAAGTAATTCGTCACAAGTTGAGAAGTCGTTCATTTTGTTATGTGCTCCATCAACATTAAACTTAAGGTACATGGAGGAGGAGGGCTCCCATAGTCCCATTTGATATGGATATTGGAACCGACTGATTTATCCACATAAGTTACAGGTTTAACAATACTTTCAACAACCTTTTGTATTTGACTAGCTATTTGAAGGAGCCAATGTTGTCGAAAATTATTAATAGAAACACAAAAAAAAAAAATCACATAACTCCAAGGCGTATTTCCAATGTCTTCATTGTCAAAGTCTATTCAGGTCAATACATGAGACCTAGACAGGGAAAATTTACCATCTGTAGAATGGTTCCTATTTGAGAAATCTGAATGCAACTCTGCGGATTGAGGTTTGACAATAGAGATTTTAGTACAAACATCTTGAGGCAAGAGTTGGTGAAGAATTTTTCAGTTTCAATCATTATTATCTACATGAAAACAAATAGGGAATTTCATCTAACCAACTGAAATATCATTTGCAAAACAGGTAGCAAGAGGAGTGGCATCGTAGATCCATTATCCTTTCAGAGACTTGTATTTTTTTTTTTTGTATTAACCATCTGGTTTTCATGGGAAGTCCTTGTAATCCAGAGTTCGGCCACGAGGTAAGTAAAGTCTGACCAATTCTCAGGAATAGAACTCAAGTTCTCCTGAATTGTTCGTCCTAGGAAGACTCATTAACCACTTGAGCCTAATATTTTGGTTTGTATTTTCCTCATTTTTATTGGACCAAGATAGTCCTTATGGGGAATTAGGAGATAGAATTCTCTTCGTTTCTTAAAATAAATAACATATAAATTACTATATTTTTTTATATATAAATATCTAATTGATGTCACAAATTTTAGAAATATGTGCATCCATATTTTTCATTTGTTTCAAAAATATAATAACAAATAGCCTAATTTCTTTTGAAAAATAGAAAAAAATTAGAATCAATAATTTGAGTCTCTAATAATCTAGAGTTTGGTCGTGAAATATAGTCAAAAGTCATTTTTATTAGAAATTAGACTCGAATTGTTTCAAATAAACTGTTTTAAAAATACCACATTAACCACTTGAACTAATTACTTAGTTAGCAGTTGGATCTTTCTTTGTTTTGTTTGACAATAAGTAGCCTACTCTTTCATTTTCATTGTTTGGATCTTTCTTTTCCATCATATGAACATTTATCACACCTTTCATTTTCTGTCTAATTATTTTCTATTTTCTTTAACTATATATCTTCCCTAAATTCATGCACCTCTATATGTCATGAGTGACAAAGTTGTAAGCTAGGATTGAACTCACCTCACGGACAAAGTTATAGCCCTTCTGTTTTTTGTTTTAAATAAGAAAAATACGTGTCATTTTAAATTGGATATTTTTAGCTTTTATTTAACTATTTCAATGCTGCAAAGCATTTTAATTTAAGTCTTCAGCCTCCTTATTTGTTGTTTTATAAATTTTGGGGCAGACTAGCTAGTACCTCTACACATATCACGGGATTCCTAGCTCCTAGATACTCTAATTTTGTGCATCTAATAATTTCAACTAAGGTAAAACTCAAACACATTGAAACAAGTCATAAATATTGAAAATGTATATAAAGTGTATATTTAGTTCCGCGATGAAAAAAAATTGATTCTGAGTAAATTACTTTTGATTAAAATTGAGTTGATAAAATATTTGGATGTATTTACGTAAAAGTGAGATAAATAATAAATTTAAATGTAAAAATTAATTCTACATTCTGAAGTTATAATTTCTAGTTTTAAGGAGAAACAATTTTTGAGGCATATTTTAAAGAAACCAAACATTTAAAAATCAATTATATATGTGTAAAACTTTCAACTCTATATGATACAAAAATAAGTAGAACTCTATATATAAACAAGTCTCCTCTCCACTTTTCCAATAAATATTATACGTGACAATAACTTAATGAAATTGATCTCCGTGAACTTAACTCAGTTAGCAATGACATCGTACTATATGTGCAGGAGTCGGAGTTCGAACACTGACACTCCACTTATGTACCTTTAAGATGAAATTTCTAGACACTAAATGTTTGACAAAAAAAACTTGATAAAATTGCATCTATCCTGTCTAAAATTAAAGAAAGAATTATCGGAGGGAGATTCTTTCGGATAATCATTCAAGATAAGAGCATCAAATCAAATTAACATTAAGATAATAACTTTAAAAGATGTATTATCACTCGTTATTCACACCATTATAACTTGAACCAAAGTTGTCTTTTATTTATAAACATATTGCTTAGGAACATCGACGCACCATTATTTGATACAGCAAGGTTTTTGTATGTAATTCTTTTAGTATGATAATCCTCTTTGAATGTATGATTATTGATGGTGTTTTTTTTATGAGGATTATTGATGGTATTGTTAAAATAAAGTAATTAGAATGACATAATTTAGTAAATCATTGAAGTACTCAATGATTTTTAGTACATACATATTAATACATATATACAAAATTAAAAGCTCATATACGTTGTCAAAAAAGAAAACAAAGCATGGGAAATTCAAACCATGAGCAACTACCATTGCATGACAAAAATACATATCAATGATATCATATCATTGAAATAAAATTGAATAATATGAAAAATATAGATATTAGATACGATAGAAGAGGTCAAATATAGAATATAGTTGAAGTCTATATTATATATTTTCACCATGAACGTAGCACATAGGGAGTTCTTGTCGTGACCCTGGGGGGTATAGAGTTTCTCATGTGCAAAATCATGTGAGCATGTGGCCTTATTTTTGTCATTTTCTACTATGATCCACTTCCTTTGGTCCCAATGGTTTTCTTTCAAATGTTACAATAATAACTAATAATTCGTCGTGGTCTGTGGATACATGAATTTACATTGAAAATGTTATACCGTAATTATAACTTCAATGACCTACACTTCCCCCTATTTCACATGTTCATCAACTGCATTCCACGTGATCCTTTTCTTTTGTTAGTACTATAAATGATAAATGATAAATGATAATGTGATGTTATTCAAAAAAAAAAAAACTATGATAATGTGATGAGCCGAATTTAACAGTAGTCATGTATCATCACTATTACTTTCTCTATTTTTTAGTTTACAATGTTGTCATAATCGAACATAAAATCTAATGCATGCTATCCAAATTTATCATATATGTATCATCACTATTACTTATAGTACTCTATTAGGATATTAGCCATAAACAATATATGTACAATTAACACACTAAGAAGTTGTATTTAAAAACTGGCAATGCTATACATCACGAAAGGTGATTTCACGAGTTGTTAGAATCAAAGGTACAAAATAGAGAAGACAAAAGTGGCTACTAGGGTTTCATAATATTACAATGAGATTGCTTAATTGCATAGTCTTACAATAAGAATATATACTAGGAAAATAGGTAAATTGAAAAGTCTAAATTACCCTTACTACTAACTAATAATAACTACTCTATATTATCTAACATCTCCCCGCAAACTCACAATGTCTTTATACGACATAAAGCATTGAGAGTTTGTCATACAAAATTAAAACTCAAAATAGAAGGAAAAAAAAAAACCAAAACAACTAAAATTGTAATCAGCAGAAAGCAGCAATTAGCAACCAAAAGCGAGAACCATCCGAGAGAGAAGTAGCAGCCAAAGAGAGAAACCATCATCCAAACAGAAGGAGAAATCATCAGAGATAAGCATCCAAATAGAAGAGAAGTCAATAGAGAGAAGCATCCAAAATGAGTAACCATTGTAGAGAAGCATCAGCCAAACCGAAGAAGAGAACCATCAAAAGGAAGAACTAATTCAAACCAAATGTATCCAAATCCAAACTAAACCAAATCAAATTGTACCAATCCAATAAAACAAAAACAACATAAAGAAGAACCAAACCAAACAGAAAGATCATCCAATAGAGAGAGAACCAACCAAATAGAAGAACAAACAGAGAGGAGCAATCCAACAAAAGAGAAATCATCAGAGAGAAGCAATCAAACAGGGAGAAGCAATCAGACAGAAGAATTGACAGAGAGAAGTGCAATGCAATCAATTAGCAGAAACAATAGAGGGAGAAATTCAATCAATCAGAAGAATCAATATAGAGAGACAATCAAAGATAAGAACCAAATAGAGAGAACCAAATAAACAGAAGAAGCCAATGAGAGAGAATATCAATCAAACAAAGAAGAATCAAAAAAAGGGGAGAAGCAATCAATCAGCAGAGAGACCAATAGAAAGACAATCAATCAAAAGAAACCAAATTGTGAGTACATTGACTCACCAAACAACCAAATTGTGAGTACTTGGTTCACCAAATGTGAGCACTCACACCAAACAATCAAATTGTGAGTAATAACTCACCAAACAAACCAATCCAATCCAAACAAAACTCAAATGGAACCAAACCAAATCAAATCAAATTGAACTGAACAAAATCAAGCCAAACCACTATAAAGCGGAACCAAACCAAATCAAACAAAGGCAAATGAAACTAAACCAAACAAAACCATACTAACGAGACATATGAACAAAACAACTGTGTTTCAATCAGAATTTCCGATCATATAAATTGCCAAATAAATGAAAGGAAGGAACGAACCAATGAGGCAACAAAAGCAAATCAAAAGATTATCATACCAATTGCAATATTGAAATCGGATAAATAAGTGAGGCCCCGTTCCAAACAAAATTTTCCCAAATTGAAAATAGTGCTCCAAACTTGCAAAATCAGAGGACCACGTAGCTCCCAAAATCAAAGCATGTTACCTTCTTCATGGTTCAATTGCAAAGCTAGATCCCACCAATATATACTAAATCCAAATCGTACCCACAACAACCAACATGTCTTTCACCGTCAAAATGTATCAATAGCAACCGAACCAAATGAAACACCAAACAATCAAATCGAACTCAGCGGAAGGATTTTTTTTTCAATAGAACTAATCAACAAAACAAATATATTCCCAAAATTACTGGGAACTCGGGGACGGAATAACAACTTACAATCTAAGGAGGGTCAAAACAAGCTCTCGATACCATGTTAGAATCAAAGGTACAAAATAGAGAAGACAAAAGTGGCTACTAGGGTTTCATAATATTACAATGAGATTGCTTAATTGCATAGTCTTACAATAAGAATATATACTAGGAAAATAGGTAAATTGAAAAGTCTAAATTACCCTTACTACTAACTAATAATAACTACTCTATATTATCTAACACGAGTTTTACGATAGTTGCTTAGAATGACATTTTTTTTATAATAAATAAATAAATATATAATATTAATGTTTGACTGAAAACATGAGTGGTCATAATATTATTCTTAGTTTTCATTAACCAGTTTTTCGTGATGAAAATCATTTTAATTTCCATTTAAAAAACACCAAAATTATGGCGAAAAATCATGATAAAGATACGTATTTGAGCTTTTAGAAATCACACTGAAGAACTCTAAGCTTATGGTGATGGTTGGCCACAACTCAACCAACACATACAAGAAAATTATATTGGTTTACTTTAACAACCCAAGGTATACTCTCGAATTAGAGATAGTTTAGAATTACTTAAATTATGTTTTCTACATATAAGGGTTTTGACGTTTTGTTTATCTTCGATAAACACTAATGGACGAACTTGAAATTTGTTGAGTATCTCATAACTGAGCGAGAGATATTAATCCACTGTTTTGTAGTTGTATGTAGGCACACTTTATCAAATTGCAGGAGGAAGAGTGCTATTAACATGTGCATATAGGTCACATGTTAAGAAGTAATAAATGATATTTCATCTCTTTTATTTTAAGTTTTTTTTATTTGAAACAACCACTTATTTTTCAACTCAGGGGGATGTAGGAACCAGGAAGCATAGTCCAAAGCTTCAATTTTTAACTCAATATTGTCAAATTGTCAAATTGTCAAATATAATGGATTTGATGTGCTTCTAGCACATTCTTTTAAGAAGAATATTTTGCGGCTTAAAAAAAAAAAGGGACTATTTTGCGGAACTTTTTTTGTATAATTTTCTTCATACGTTCTTTTCGTGTAATTCACCTCTCATGTGGATAACCTATAAAGGAATGAATAAAGTTGTATATTGCATTACTTTTGAGAGTTTACAAGAGGTGTATATATACACAAGTATAGTAACTTAATTGGAGTAAATTAAGGAACAAATATCTCCAACAATTAAGGTGATTGACTCTATAGACTTTATACAAATCCTAAAATAATAATGATAATAATTAAATACTAATTATGTTTGATATCCCCCCGCAAGTTGGGCGACCTGGAAGAAAGATGCAACTTGGATAGTAGAAACTCGAACCGGGGGCGAAGCAGAGGCTTGGTGAGAATGTCAGCAAGCTGGTCGTTGGTAGAGACGAAGGAAACACGAAAACGGCCACGTTGAACGTTTTCACGGACAAAGTGATAAGCTAAGGCTATGTGCTTCATTCTGGAGTGGAAGACAGGATTAGCACTCAGATGTGTAGCACCAAGATTGTCGCAGTAGATGACAGGACCAGCTGTAGGAGTGTGACCAAGTTCAGTGAACAAAGAGAGTACCCAAAGGAGTTCACTGGCCGTGTCGGCCAAGGCTTTATATTCAGCTTCAGTGGATGATCGAGCAACCGAGCGTTGCTTGCGGGAACTCCAAGAGATGGGGGTGTCGCCAAGATAGAGCAGGTAACCAGTGGTAGAGATGTAATCATCTTTGTCACCCGCCCAGTCCGCATCTGAGTGCGCATGAAAGTTCAGGGGAGCAGTCGCGGAGATGAAAATGCCTTTGTCGCAAGAGCCGGCCAGATAGCGAAGTAGGCGCTTGAGAGCCAACCAGTGCATGGTGCTCGGGTTCTGCATGAACTGAGCAAGTTTGTTGGTCGCGAAGGCAATGTCTGGTCGAGTAAGACTCAAGTATTGGAGACTTCCAACTAGTGCTCGGTATTCAGTCGGGGAGGGCAAGGGATCACCAGAGTTTTTGAGCAGCGGAGGAGTAGCAGTTATTGGAGTGGACGCTGGTTTAGCTTCTGTCATGCCCGACTTTTGAAGGAGATCAGTGATGTATTTCCGTTGTGAAAGAAACATGCCCGCAGCGGAAGGAATGACTTCAACACCCAGGAAATAATTGAGATAGCCAAGATCTTTCAATGAGAAACGGGCAGCAAGTGTAGCAATGAGACGAGACAATTCTGTCGAGGAGCTCCCCGTAACAATGATGTCGTCGACATAGACGAGCAAGTATAGTGTCGCGCGTGTTGTCCGCTGAATGAACAAAGAAGCATCGGCGGTGGAATTGACGAAGCCAATGGAGAGCAGGAATACACGAAGTTCCATATACCAAGCGCGAGGAGCTTGCTTTAACCCGTAGAGCGCCTTCTTTAGGCGACAGACATGATCAGGGAAGCTTTTGTTAACAAAGCCAGGTGGTTGAGCCATGTAGACCTCCTCGTTGAGCGTCCCTTGAAGAAAGGCATTGTTAACATCAAGCTGGCGGACGGACCATCCTTGTCGAACTGCCAAGGCGAGGATGATCCGAATTGTCACTAGTTTGACGACGGGGCTAAATGTTTCTGTGTAGTCACAACCAGGGCGTTGATGGAAACCCTTAGCGACCAATCGAGCCTTGTACCTATCAATGGACCCATCTGGATTTCTCTTGATGCGAAAGACCCACTTACAACCAACCAAATTTTGAGCAGAGGAACGACCAACGAGTTCCCAGGTGTTGTTGCGATGTAGGGCATCAAATTCAGCCAACATGGCGGAACGCCAATCCGGATCACGAAGGGCTTGGGTAATAGTACTAGGTTCCATCGGGGATGAGGGACGGACATGGAGGTTGAGTTTGTGGATGGGTTTGACGATGTTGTTTTTGGACCGGGTGATGATCCCACCGCCATGGGGTTCAGTGGTCGTTGTGGGGGGAGAGGTCGTTTGTGGTTGTGGGAGCAATGTTGGCTGTAAGGAGGAAGGGGGGTCATTACTGGTCGTTTCATTGCTCGTTGTATTTGAGGACGAGGATTGGGATGTGGTCGGGGAGGAAATGCCAGACGGGGAGGGAGGCTCAACAAGTGAGGTATCCGGGGATGTGGGATTGGTGCTCGCAGTAGGTGGAGCGATGGTCGGCAAGACAGGCAGTTGGAGTGGACCAGTCTGTGAGGTCGTGGACGTGATCGGTTGGGCCACCAGTGAACGGAAGGGGAATTCAGTTTCGACGAACTTGACATGGCGAGAGGTGTAAATCCGTCCAGTTGAAGGATCGAGGCATAGATATGCATGTTGATCAGCTGAGTAACCTACAAAAACACACATAGTAGACTTTGGAGCAAGTTTATGGTTAGCATAAGGTTTAATCCAGGGAAAACACAAACATCCAAAACATTTTAATTTATGATAATCCGGACTAATGCGGATGAGTTTAGAGTAAGGTGATTGGTGCCCGAGGATTGGGGTAGGGAGACGGTTAATGAGGTAGGCTGTAGTGGTCATGGCGTGAGGCCAGTAGGTGAGGGGAAGGCCAGCGTGGTGAAGGAGGGAGAGACCGGTTTCGGCAATGTGCCGATTCCGCCGTTCAGAGATGCCATTGTGTTCGAGTGTATGAGGGGGAGTGGTGTGGTGACTTATGCCATGAGTACTTAGAAAGGAACGAAGACCAATGTATTCGCCACCATTGTCAGTGTATAGGACTTTTATTTTGTGTTGGTAGAAGTTTTCAACTAGTGTTTTAAATTTGGGAAAAATAGATTGCACATCAGATTTTAGTTTCATGGGATATAGCCATATATAGCGAGTATAATGATCAACAAACAAACAATAGTAACGAAGACCATCAATAGATAAAACAGGGGAAGTCCATACATCAGAAAAAATTATTTCTAATGGATAAGTAGATGTAAGAGTAGATTCATGAAAAGGAAGTTTATGACTTTTATTAATTTGGCATGAATTACAATCTGATTGTGGAAATTTATTTGAACCTAAAGAAAAATGATGTTGAATAAATTTAAAGATGGAAGTTGAAGGGTGTCCAAGCTTGTGATGCCAGGAAGCAGAGGATTCCACTTGGACGGTGTGGGCGGAAGGTGAGGTCGTGGGCAACAGATAAAGTCCATTCACACATGAGCCTTTATGGGTTGTTTGGCGTGTCTGCAAGTCCATGACATAAAAAGAGTTTGGTAAGAAAACAACGGCAGAGTTAGTTTGTTTGGTGAGTTGAGAAACAGAAATGATTTGTTGTTTCATGGAGGGAACATAAAGAGCATTAGACAAGGATAAATCATTAATTGAAAGTGTTCCAGAGTGAGAGATGTTTAAACCTGAATCATTCCCCATGAAGAGGGAGTCGGGGCCAGTGTATGGATGGTGAAGTGCCAGATTTGTAAGGTCGTTGGTCACATGATGTGTTGCTCCACTGTCGAGCAGAAAACCAGACGAGGATGTGCCAGCAGTAGCGGTGTGGGCCTGGGCCTGGCCAGTGGTGCTCGGAGAAGAACGAGGAGGTGCGGGGACGCTGGGGTGTTGGGTCCGAAAGAGTTGGCAGTCAGCGAGGACGTGTCCCTTGGTGTTGCACCATTGACATCGACCAAGGAATGGTTTGCGATCACCTGGGCGTTGGTTGGTCGGTGCAGGTGCCTGACTTGGTCGAGGCTTGTTGTTGGTCGACCTTGCCTGAGCGTGCAGCGCAGTAACAGGAGCAGGTGATTAGCGTTGAGCAGCAGCAAGAGAGAGTTCCTGGATGAGGAGCTTTTCGAGGAGATCATCAAAGGTGATTGGAGTGTCCCTTGCGTTGACCCCATCAATGACTGCTCGGTAACCGTCATCAAGGCCGCGCAAGACATGGTCGGTCATGTCCTCGACGGAGACAGCAGATCCGAGAGAGGCGAGGAGATCAGCAGTTTGCTTCAGAGAGTGCATGTAGGTCGTGATGGATTGAGTACCTTTCGAGGCCATCCGAAGACGTTCCTTGAGTTGTTTAAGGTGACTGCGGGAGGCTTTGGCATAGGTGTTCTTGAGAAGCTCCCAGAGGTCGTGCGAGGTCTTCGTCTGGGACACCAAGGAGGCCACCTCGTCGGAAAGAGTGGTGAGGATGGCACCATAGATGAGGCGATCCTGGCGACGCCATGTTTGAAAAGCAGGGTTTGGTGATGTTACCGGAGGCGTTGCGGTGGTGGTGATCGTTGCTGTCGGCGCAGGGAACGATCCATCAGTGTATTTGAGTAGATCAAAACCATCAAGGAAGGCTTCTACCTGGAGTTTCCAATTGAGGTAATTGGTAGGGAGAAGCTTGGTGACACCGCTGAGGGTGATACACGCAAAGGGTTTGGAGGGTTCATAGGGGTTAGCTATGGAGCGAGAGCCATCGGAAGCCATGGGAGGCAAAGTGTTACGGCAAACGGAGAAAAAAACGGCGTTTTCTAGTTTAACAGGGTATGGCTGGAACGTTACCAACTGATACCATATAAAGGAATGAATAAAGTTGTATATTGCATTACTTTTGAGAGTTTACAAGAGGTGTATATATACACAAGTATAGTAACCTAATTGGAGTAAATTAAGGAACAAATATCTCCAACAATTAAGGTGATTGACTCTATAGACTTTATACAAATCCTAAAATAATAATGATAATAATTAAATACTAATTATGCTTGATATAACCAGCCCACTTGTTGTCTTTGAAATATCATCACAAAGAAGGCAATGAAATTCTTTGTCGTCAGATAATTCTTGGTAGCCATTGTAACCACAATAGTAAGAAATTGAGAGACTTAACATGGGAGCAGTGATGGTGCCACTCATAAGGTAAGGGGGTGCAGTTGCACCCCGGAGTTTTAATATTATATACCAATTAATAATACTACTTTTATTGATATTGAATCTCTTAATTTTTACATGCATCTGTTTTGGACTGGGCCAAGAGCTGACCCAAATATAATCCTGTTCGGATTATGGAGGACGGCCCAATAAAATGTGGCCTTCTCGGCCACGTCAGCACATGACATGACTTTCTCGACACGTCACCACTGCACGAATATCATGTGTCCATTGCTCATCGCCGCCACTTTCATATCCACTATCCTCGTATAGCGGAACAACTCACCAGGATAGGAGCAGATAACTGTTGTCCCTGCGATCTAAGGGCAAGTCCTGGCAGTTGCTCTTACTGGACAGTTTGACACGGCCCATTAAGAGGACCTTTGGCCCAGCGCTGGGGGAAATTATATAAGCTCTCCTATACAGGAGAGCCAGGTATCTTGTATCTCTCGTACTCTTGCTGACTTAAGCATTGGAGCGCCTGCAGGTACAACCCTCATTCGTGGATCAACTGCTTGGACTACCGTTAACCACCTGCTCAACGGACGATTGCTTGTCATCACCTTTTCTGATCAACGGGTTAGATCAGCATCATAACTACACTTTTATCGTTTTTAATTGTTTTGCATGCTAAAACTATAATGATGATATGACTGTTATATTTTTTTTCTTGCTAAAAGTAATTAATCCATTGTACTTGCTTTAAAATTTAAATTATACTCTATCGTTTCTTTGACAAATCTTAACTCAATTGAATCGAACCAAATTAACATGTTTTTTTATTGGTTTGGTTCAAATTTCGTATGAAAAAATTACAAAAAATTGAAACCGGCAATTTTTTATCAGTTCAATTTTTTTTTCTTTCAAAAACTCAAACTAAAATAGAGTGTATACTAATTAATGTTTTTTTTTCAAATCACTTTCAATTACTCATTAATGTTTGGTGTACACCGGTATGAGTGTATACTCCTCGAGAAAGAAATATATAAAAAATAGAGTGATGTAACGTGATAGGAAAGAAAGATAGAGATAAAATGTATATATATTGAATGAGTGTAAGCGAATGAAAAAATTCAAATTTTATAATTGTAAATTTTAATAGTCCACACCATCCGAGTTAGGGTTTTGCTCCGTCAATGCGAAGGAGTTAGAGTGTGGAGATATGGTATCCTTATTTTATTTTTTTGGTGAAAGTTGTCCTTATTTTATTTTTGTTGATTCTAGTAATAGTCCAGCAATATTGATGGTTAATGCGCCAAGAAAATGAAATGGGCTAAGCATAATAAAACACAATGTTTGTTGCAATTGATAAGAGACAAAGAAGTAAAGGATGAGTACATGAACCCGTAATTCTAGGCATGCAGGGGCCATGGGTATTAGCAAATGGGATGTTGGGGATTCTACAAACATGCCACATTATGCAATATTGGTTGACCTCTATCATATACTTTTGGATAACTTGTTTGACCCTATGACTGGCTTAAATTCATTGGATCTCTAAGCTTCAACTTCAATCCAAATAAAATATCACTCTCACATTATATGATTCATGTCTAAATAAAAGGAAAATATAGTAATAAAATTAATGTTAATTATGTCTAAATATATTATGCATTATGCATATAATTTTCCATGCAAAGAGAGACATAGACACGTTCAAGTGGGGTGTTCTGTTTTGTTACAAGTCTATGTATGTGATTATCTCTGTCTCCAATAACTAGTTCGTGTGATTGATGCACAACTTAGAGATCCTTCGTTTCACTAAATTATGTGTTGCTATAAGTAGAAAATGATTCTGAAACATCACAATTGGTTATTGACAAATGAAGCGGATGCCAACTTGGTATTGTCTTTTAAGCTTATCGATCATACATGAGTGAAGGGACACACGATGGAAATACTAGTAGATAATTGAATTGTAGGTAACAGCACATGTTAATTTTTTTCATGGGTTTGGAATTAATGACTAATTTTCACCCGATGGAAAATATTTTCATGGGCATGAAATGAATTATGAGTTAGTTTAGACAAACTTCCCAAAGAAACAATTTTAGAAAATGAAATACTAAAAATAAAAGAAAGATAATGTGGCATGTTTATAAATTATATTTTAATATTTCAATCACATTTAATTTATTTTAAAACATAATTTATAATGTTAGTAGTTTATAAATAAAATAAAAAAGTATTCCCCTTAGGGATGTATCCCATGGAGATTGCCCCGTTTGATGATCCGAAGACGGAGAATTTTTTCGCGGGAATGAGGACGGAGGAAAAAGTCTCTCTAAAGGAGGATTAGGGATAAAATTTTATCCTCCGCCTCGCGAAAACTCCGTCCACGAACACTTTATTAAAATAATATTCATATGTATATATTTAAGTACTTTATATGTCATATTTGTTTATATTTTCACACAATATATGTGCATAAATTTATTTTTATGTGATATTTATTATTGTCACGACTCACAATAATGTCTTAAGTTTTTATTTATTTTAATATTAGACTGTTTTTTACAACTAGTTTAATTGAAAATAATAGGAATTTGATAAAATAAAATAAAATAATATTGATGGATCTCTGTGAAAACCGTAGGATATGCGGGAATGGAGAGGGAAGTAGATACTCTCTCAACCAGAGAATAAGGAAGAGAATGGGGATCATTCCTCACCCATTTAACATTTCTAACTCCCCTCTTGTTTAAAACTCTTATATATTGCTATATACTCCCTTCGGTCCTAAATATAAGAAAAAATTTACTTTTTAGATACATTGAGAATCCAATGTGAAATCTGGCACGCAGTGAACACAATGCTGCACAAGATGCTATAGCATATGTTGCAGCAAGACAGGCGCTGAATAAAATAAAGCAATAAACGACAGAATAATAAATAACACAGATCGTTTGTTAACCCAGTTCAGTGCAACGTCACCTACTCTGGGGGATACCAATCCAGGAATGAATCCACTATAATAGCTCTAGTTCAAAGCCCTCGACCAACACCCGGTACTTGACTTATCGCCTAGACACTACCCGTGCAATCCTATCTAAGAACCTCTTAGATAATGAGACCCCGTCCCAAATTCCCTCTAACAACACGTACCATGTTGCTGTCAATAATAATAATCAAGATGGAAACACTCTCCTAGAAACTAGACCACACTCTTGCTTAAAAGCTTATGAGTGAATCACACACACTAACTCCGTGCTTCAAAGCTTAGGAGTAGCTTACAATTAACAACCAAAACACAGTCCTAAACTTGCATCAAATTGATACAAGAAAGGCTGACAAAAGACACAAACTCTAAACCCTAAAAACTCACACTTTGTAAAGAACACGGTTTAGAATACATGAAAATAATAGCTTGAGGCTTCACATATTTATAGTCTTCAATGTCTTGATGGGCAAGCTAGGGTTGCAGACAAATACCCTTGCAACAGCTGCGGCCAAACCTAGATTAAAATTGAAAATATGTTTTGTGTTGTACCAAACAAAAAAAACGAACAAAAATATAATATAATTATATTTTTGTTTTTAATAACTTTCCTTAGGCCGACTTGGACAATTCTTGTGCAGTAAGTCTCGTCTTGCATATACACACGTGCTGGAATTAATATTTGAAGCAAATCTTGAACGAGATTGACAGAAAAAATTCTGCACTTAAAACAGAGCATCAGGATGCTGTACGAGGATGCTACAGCATCTCAGTCCAGCATCTGGCTGGTTGGCTTTTGCAAAATGTAGCCAATCAAAACACCAACAATCTCCCCCTTTGGCAAATTTTGGCTAAAACAACCTTAGGCCAGTGCATAGAGAGATACAGTCTAAACTTCCCTTCGAGTCAACATAAGCACACAACTAGGAAAGAAAGTAGAACGATGCTAAGCTATTTTAAACTTTCCTTCGAGTCAACATACGCACACAACTAGGAAAGAAAGTAAATAAATTCACCAGATGAATAGATAGCTAGCACGTAAGCATCAGAGGCATGCAACAGCGGAACATAACACATCTTAGCCTCAAAGTACAGACAGAGAGAAATAAACTCTCACATAGTGGATTCAAGATCGGAGAAATAAACTCCTTAAAATTTAAGCAACGCCACAGAGAATAGGAAAAATAAATTCCTATATAAGCATGCATATTAAAAGTAGTAGAAAAATAAATTCTACCTACTCCCCCTCAATTTATGCATAAACATTCACTCCCCCTCAAAACATGCATATCACATAAAACATGCTATACTCGATGCTATAGCATTATGCATCACATCATGCACAACATATTACTCCCCCTTTTTAGCCATAAATTCTGACAAATAAAGTCAGTATCACATAGTAGGAGCAGAACTTCCACAGAGTTATCAGATCATAGAGAAACATAGAGTGCAGAGAGAATCAGAGCATAGGAACTCATAAAGTGCATATGACAGACCATCAGGGCATAGAAAACCTGGAGAATCGGAGCCAAAAGACATGGATTGTACGTGTTACAACCCAGAGAGCATCAAGGCGTAGCCCAACAAAAGGACATGCAAATAAAGCATAAGCAGTTCACATAGAAGGACTTGCGTCAGAGTCCTCCTCCTCTACCTCAGTATCACCACCTGAATTATCATTAAGAACACCAGGATTGACATTGGAAAACACTTTGAGGTCAACAATCATTTGCTTCCTAGGCAAAACATCAGTTGACTGATTGACAGATGATGCAGCACAGTCTGCAGCATGTGTACCCTCAAACAATCATGCAGAACAATTTCATCAAGAATATAAGAACCAAAGACAAAAGGTGATCTGGTCCCTACAACATATATAAACCTAGTTGGAGCCCAGTTGCAGTTTTCATCAATCCAACTGCATTAATCAAATCAACAATCTTCACTTAAATTCCTTTCCACAACAAGCTCCTCAAAAGCTTCTTCTTTGGCTCAGAGGGCCCAGTAATCTTACTCCACTGTCTTTTAAGACCATAGATTTTCTTTTCCTTGGCAGTCTTGACAGGAACATTAGAAACAACTACACCTTTACCAGCATTGCTCCTTAACTTCCTAGTACTAGAAGCAGGAGTCCTCTCAGTAAGGTTGAGATTGTCCACATAAATAACATTTGAATCTTTCTCAGCAGATTCATCAACATTCAAAGGAACAAACATAGTTTTACCACTATCATCAACATAAGGGATCACATAGATATCATGAACAAAAACATTATCAGTAGTAGTTGCTTCAGAACCCTTTTCTTTGTCAGGAACAATAACATCATCTGGAGACTCGAGTATCACGATGTTATCCAAATTTTCCCGTGCTGCAGATGTTGTAGCATCATGTGCAGCATCTTTCTCAGGAACACTCTTCTTGACATGTTCCAACACAAAGTCATCTTTGACCTCAGTTGGAGCGCTAATATCATTACCAACAAATGTTAAACACAGCAGGGGAGAACACCACATAACTTTCTCTGACAAATACTTTCTCACCACAAGAAACATCCTTATCATCAACAAACACACAATTCTTACCAAATCTTCAGATGTTTCAACATTACCCATAACAGCGTGCATTACTAAATAAGTTGAAGAGAAAACTGCACGCCACACTTGCAATAATTGCTATAACTCTTCAGATAGGCAAATCCCAAGTTTGCCTCGCAATTTTTCAAATTGGATCGCATCTAGAGCCTTAGTAATAATGTCAGCCAGTTGTTCTTCAGTGGCAATATGCTCAAGAGTCACAATACCTTCTTCAACTAGATCTCTGATAAAATGGTGCCTAATATCAATATGCTTCGTCCTACTATGTTGGATAGAATTCTTTGAAATATTGATTGCACTAAGGTTATCACAGTACAATGCCATAGCATCTTGTACCACATTGTACTCCAACAACATTTGTTTCATCCATAATAGCTGGGAGCAGTTACTACCAGCAGCTACGTACTCTGATTCAGCTGTAGATAAAGATACACAATTTTGTTTCTTGCTGAACCAAGATATAAGATTGTTGCCTAAAAAGAAACAGGCTCCTGAGGTGCCTTTTCTATCATTTGCACAACCTGCCCAATCAGCATCACAATACCCCTCTAGCATAGACTTGTTCTTGTAGACCCTCTTGGTACCAATCACATTAGTATTTTCTGGTCTAGGAACTAAGTCCCAAACTTCATTCTTCTTGAACTGATTTAGCTCTTCTTGCATAGCATTTATCCAAAACTCATCAGTAAGGGCTTCCATCACATTTTTGGGTTCAAACTTAGAAACAAAACAAGCATTAGGAGCTAAGTCAAGTGTCCTTCTAGTAGTAATTCCATGATTAGGATTACCAATAATCAGATCTGTAGGATGATTCTTTTGAGTACGAATGGGTGACCCTTTCTTTGAAGTAGCAAAGATTGGTTCAGGTATAGTAATCTCTGTATCATTCTTGAATTCCTCAATAGATTCAGAATCTATGCTACCTAGGATAGATGCTGTAGCATCTTCTGTATCATCTTTCACAACATTGTTTTTCTCTCTTTGAAGTAGAATACATAGATCTTTGAATACGTCAAAGGTCTCTGATTTCTTTCTAATAAAATTTATCCAGGTATATCTAAAGAAATCATTTACAACAACATAGGCATACCTTTTTCCTCCTAAGCTTTCAGTTTGCATAGGTTCCATCAAATCCATGTGTAGAAGCTCAAGAACTCTGGTAGTGGTAAGATGCTGCAGCTTTGGATGTGGCTTCTTGGTTTGTTTTCCAATTTGACATTCACCACAAATGCTTCCTTCTTCGATCTTGAGATTTGGCAAGCCCTTGATGGCTTCTTCAAGTATAGCTTTCTTCATGCTTCTTAAGTTGAGATGACCAAGTTTTTGGTGCCACAATTTTATTTCATCTTCTTTCGTGATTAAGCATGTCGACACATTTGCCTCTTCTTGGGGAACCCATAAGTAGCAGTTGTCTTTTGATCTGACGCCCCTCATCAAAATTTCACCCTCATCATTTGTAACCAAACATTCAGACTTGGTGAAGTTTACCTTCATCCCTTGGTCGCATAATTGACTGATGCTTATTAAATTTGCAGTCAATCCTTTTACTAACAACACATTGCTTAGTTTAGGCAAGCTATTACTGTTGAGCTCCCCTATACCAACAATTTCTCCTTTAGTACCATTACCACAAGTTACAAAACTAGTTGAGTAAGACTTTAAATCAACTAGAAATTTTTCAATTCCGGTCATGTGTCTTGAACAACCACTATCAAAATACCAGTCTTCCCTTGATGAAGCTCTAAGTGATGTGTGAGCAATCAGAGCAGTAATCTTCTTCTCAAGTTGAGTATCATCACTGGTCTTCACATTCTTACCTTTAGGTTTCCATTCTTGTTGAGTGGAGGCAGTTGTGGAAACTGGTTTAGGCTGATGATGCCTGTTAGGGTATCCAAACAATTTGTAACAAAAAGGTCTTATATGCCCTTTTCTGCCACAGTAGTGACATATCCAAGAGTGATGTTTTCTTTTGTTCTTTGACAAGGGATGCTGCTTATGATGTTGTAGCATCTGTTGAGGCATCTTTCGCTTATGAGTTTCTTTTGGATGCATGTACGTGAGATCTGGGCTGTAACCTTTGTGTTTGTTGACATTCTCATAACTAAGCCCAATATGTTTAGGCTTTAGAACATTTTTCTCTAAGATTTCTTCTAGTTGACCATCAGCTTTATGAAGTTTATCAAGATGATCATCATCTTTATACAACATGTCAGAGAATTTTCTCAAACGCCAAATGTCAGCATTTAATTTTTCAATGACTTCCTTAGCTTCATCAAGATCAGAGGATAGATAATTTACCTTCTTCTGGAGCTCATCCATCTTTGATATATTTTCAAATTTTTCTGCCTTCAATTGATTGATGGTTACCTTTTGTTTCTCAATGACTTTGCATATTTCTCCACTCTTGAGGCAGAGTTCTCTGTAAGAATCAGCAAGTTCTTCGTAGGTTACCTCTCCATCACAAGATTCTGTATCAGATGTAATAGTACCTGTTAAGACTGAGATATGTTTGGCAGTCACAGATGCTGTATCATCTTCTGAGTCATCATCATCAGACCAACTGACAGTTAGTCCTTTCTTCGTTCTTTTCTGATATGTTGGACATTCAGGTCTGATGTGACCATATCCCTCGCATTCATGACATTGAATATTCTTGTTTAAGCTTGACCTTTCATCACTCTTAGGTTTTCCTTGATTCACAATGCTGCGCATAGTGCCTGGAGCATCATTCTTAGAATTTGGTCTGGGTCTTTTGTCCATTTGTTTTAGAACTTTGTTGAACTGTTTTCCCAGCAACTCCATAGCTTCAGAGATACTTTCATTAGATTCTTCATCCTCTTCTAGATCTTCTTCATCATTTTTGGATGAAAAAGCAATGCTCTTATTTTTCTTTTCACTTCTTCCATTTACAACACTTTCATAAGTTTGGAGTGATCCAACCAGTTCATCCAGCTTCATCTGAGATATGTTTTTGGCTTCTTCCATAGCTGTGACTTTCATATCAAATTTCTTTGGAAGAGATCTGAGCAATTTTCTTACTAACTTTTCTTCGGGAATTTTCTCCCCCAAAGCATCAAATTGATTATCATAATCTAGAATAGTCATATGAAAATCTTGAATTGTTTCCTCATCCTTCATACGTAAATTTTCAAACTGAGTAGTAAGGATCTGTAATTTGGACATTTTTACCTGAGGAGTACCTTCATGAACAGTTTCAAGAATCTTCCATGCTTCCTTGGCTGAGACACATTTTTTGATCAGTTTGAAGATGTGTTTGTCTACCCCATTGTATAATGCATATAATGCTTTTGAGTTTCCCAAAGCAAGCTCATCTTCTTCTTTAGACCAGTCCTCCTCAGCTTTTAGTTCAAGTGTTGGCTTTCCATCCTTGTCCATGACCACAGGGGGGTCCCATCCTTTCAGAACAGCTTTCCAAGTTTTGCTATCCATAGATTTTAGGAAAGCAATCATGCGTGATTTCCAATAATCATAGTTGGAGACACCAACTAGAAGCGGTGGTCTGCTTACAAGCCCTCCTTCTTTGTCCATGTTGCCAGACATTCTCCCTGGAGCTCACCCTATAACCAGAAAGGGTGCCTGCTCTGATACCAATTGAAATCTGGCACGCAGTGAACACAATGCTGCACAAGATGCTATAGCATATGTTGCAGCAAGACAGGCGCTGAATAAAATAAAGCAATAAACGACAGAATAATAAATAACACAGATCGTTTGTTAACCCAGTTCAGTGCAACGTCACCTACTCTGGGGGATACCAATCCAGGAATGAATCCACTATAATAGCTCTAGTTCAAAGCCCTCGACCAACACCCGGTACTTGACTTATCGCCTAGACACTACCCGTGCAATCCTATCTAAGAACCTCTTAGATAATGAGACCCCGTCCCAAATTCCCTCTAACAACACGTACCATGTTGCTGTCAATAATAATAATCAAGATGGAAACACTCTCCTAGAAACTAGACCACACTCTTGCTTAAAAGCTTATGAGTGAATCACACACACTAACTCCGTGCTTCAAAGCTTAGGAGTAGCTTACAATTAACAACCAAAACACAGTCCTAAACTTGCATCAAATTGATACAAGAAAGGCTGACAAAAGACACAAACTCTAAACCCTAAAAACTCACACTTTGTAAAGAACACGGTTTAGAATACATGAAAATAATAGCTTGAGGCTTCACATATTTATAGTCTTCAATGTCTTGATGGGCAAGCTAGGGTTGCAGACAAATACCCTTGCAACAGCTGCGGCCAAACCTAGATTAAAATTGAAAATATGTTTTGTGTTGTACCAAACAAAAAAAACGAACAAAAATATAATATAATTATATTTTTGTTTTTAATAACTTTCCTTAGGCCGACTTGGACAATTCTTGTGCAGTAAGTCTCGTCTTGCATATACACACGTGCTGGAATTAATATTTGAAGCAAATCTTGAACGAGATTGACAGAAAAAATTCTGCACTTAAAACAGAGCATCAGGATGCTGTACGAGGATGCTACAGCATCTCAGTCCAGCATCTGGCTGGTTGGCTTTTGCAAAATGTAGCCAATCAAAACACCAACACAATGTATTTAGACTATAATATAGACCAAATACATTATATTCTCAAAGAATCTAAAAAGTAGATCTTCTCTTATATTAAGAACCTGAGAGAGTATGTGCAAGAATAGATCAACCGAAGAATCAAGAATGCGACAAAACCCATGGAATTTTCTGTTCACTACAGTTTGACTATAAACATAGAGAGCTTCTTTTTATATCCCTTTGTGACACGTCCAGTGAAATTACTAAAATATTCCTTCCGCTACTTAACTTGCAAACTGTGTTCACTACTTAATTAGCTGACACTCATTATATACATGAATTTTTTACATTTTATATTGTTTGCTACTTAACTAGTTGACACCTCATATACATGAAATTTTCATAATCTTACAATGTTTTCTACTTAAGTAGAGAATTGTGTTGGTTATTTAACTAGCAAACACCCCATATACATAAATTTTTCAGGATTTTACACGACTACCTTATAAAAAGTGCATGAAACTTGTTTTTAATGTGACAATTTCGTATTCTTAACATATTTTCACTTTTTCAGATATTTGATGTTCCTCAAGATATATTCTTGAGTTGATGTGAAGACAAACATTGCAGCAATGTTTGAAGAAATGTAGGAACATCAATTCGAACATGTAATTGTATAAAATCTTGAAAAATTCATGTATATATGGGTTGTAAGCTACTTAAGTAACGAACTCAGTTCTCTATTTAAATAGTGGACGGTGTTTTTTCTCAAATTTATCATTTTTATAACGTCCGTTATTTAAATTACAAAAGAGTAAAAATGGAAACAAATATAGCGCACGAGAATTACGGAGTGCCAAAAGAAATTTTCATAAACGTGCAACATCAGCATGGACACGTTAAACCTATACGACTATACCCAAATGAATTCATATTAGATGTTTTCTCTTCCCACCCCCCATGAATCTTTTATCCCCCTTGAATTTCCAATTTTGCCCTTGAAAAAACTTCGGTTTGTAGAAACCGAAGTTTTTTTTGCCTTGAAAACAAATTTTGGTTTCTAAAAACTGAAATTTACTCTGAATTTGCACTAGTGAAAATTCGGTTTCTGCGAACCAAATTTTTCTGCAAGGACAAAATTGAAATATTGGGGGTATAAAAGATTCATGGGAGGTGGGAAGAGAAAACATCTTCATATTAAAGGCATGCCTGCCTGCCCATGGATCCCAAAGGAGCCTGCTTTAAGTACATGGGCTTTCTTGTACCCAAAAAAATATGAATTGTAATTTTCGCGCCCCCTGAAATATCCCGGTCACCACCTGAAATGATCAAACTAACCCTCTCGCTTTCTAGGATGTGAGCACTTTTTTGCACTTTAAGTAGTGATTGACAATATTTTTAGCTCAAACCCAACGTATGCACCCACTAGAATGAAAAAAAAATCATGAAAAAAGGAGTTCACATTCTAGAAAGCGAACTCAGTTTGCAGTTTGCTATCTAGACAGCGAACTCAACTGCAGTTTTCTATCTGCAGCTTGCTATCTAGAAATCGAACTCTTTTTTCATGATTTTTTCATTCATGGTGGGCGCAAACGTCGCGTTTGAATATAAAATATTGTCACTCGCTATGTAGAGTGTGAACAGTTCTGCCTTTCTCTATTTAGAATGCGAACTCAACTTACACTGTGACACTTTCACCAGTGTACCTTATAAAAATGTGGTCATTACCTTATATCATATTTTAATTTGCCACTGGAGCAGTTGTGACATTATCGAACAATCACACACACCGTAAATATAACTATACTGAATTGTTACTTTATTTGATATGACCAAGTTTACATTTATACTTGCAATAGATATGTATCAAGGCTATAAGAGTTGATAAGTTTGACATAAAATAGAAAATTAGGTGAATGAATGGTTCACACTTTAACTTGCGAACTGTGTTTCTTTCAAAGTTATTTCATGGGAGATGGGGACAAAAAAATTGATTTTTATAAGGTATGCATCCTAGAAAGTGAACTCAGTTTGCAGTTTGCTATCTAGAAAGCAAACTCAGTAGCGAGAAGGGTAATTTCAGAATATTAGGGAGCGCGTGTATGCCGGGGATGCGAAAAGTAAAACTCAAAAAATATACGTATTGGTTTTACTTCTTGGAAAACTGCAGCATAATTAAAACACGGGCTGTTTTATTCATCTCTGTATTTGTAATACACCTCCTTAATTATGCTTACATTGTTTCCAAATAACTATCTTCAAAAGAAAAAAAATCATAAATTAATTTTTCCAGATAATGTGGTAATTTGTTGTCCAAATGTAAACTTTCAATATTTTACAACATCTAAATATAAACATTTGTTGAGATTTATCGTGTGACTTAAGTCTCGTGTTAGTTGGAATGAATTAATTGAAAAGAAAAAAATTATAGGTTGTTTATCAGTGACAGATTATGGAATCTTGACTTGTATTTATACTGTTTTTTAAAAGGGTACCTTCATTTAGCAGGTTTTAGTCTAGAGGGTTGTGGTATAAGCATTGTTGTATTTGTGTATTGGAGTTTAAAGTGACTTTGATTTGTATTTGTGGCATGCCTTATGCCTTTGTTATTAATATAGGTCCTGTTTGAATTAGCTTATTTTTGAGTTTATGCAAACAGTTTATGCAATATAAATTAGGTTTTATGTTATTTTATAAATTAACACTAGTAAAAATTATATTTTTATAAGCTATTTTATCATAAACTAGCTTGACAAACTTATAATAATACATAAAAATTGTATAAGCTGTTTACATAAGCTCAAAATCTCAAAAATAAGCTAATTCAAACGGGACCATATTCTTTTTTGGCCTCTCAAAAAAAGAATGATGGGTCGTTTAGTTCGAAGGAGTCGCCGCATGATTTTTATTTTATTTTTTATAGTGGTGACGGCTAAAGTCTAAGAAAAAAAATAGAGATATCAATTTAGGAAAAGAGTTTCCCAATAGATCATAGCAATACATGTCCCTAACCTAAGATGGACACACATTGAAAAACACAACATTATAATCAAGCGAGCAAATTTAGATTAGTCGAGGCATTTGCACACTTGTTTGCTTCCGGCAAGTATGCGAAATTTCAACTACCCACTCCATCTCTAACATTTGCCAAATTTGCTTACCATCATTGATGCTTGTCGAGCTATAGTCGTTGCATGATTAGTTGGTTGATGTACTCAAACTTCTTGTGTGGTGGTGGTGGTTTAAGGCTATTTTTTTTTAAATATTGATTTTAATTCCTGGTGAAGGTGGTGATGGTGAATTATCTAAGTATTTACAAAATAGTAGTGTGTTTGTCGGAGAGTTAAACACAGACACTTTTATGATTAGGCGTGTCGCGATGTCCGATACGTGTCGGTATCCGATACTCGTATGACACTTGTACGTAGAACAGTCAAATGGGTCGGCCTGATTTAACCTGGCCCGGGGGTCCGAACATTTAAAGGGTCTGGCCTAGCCCCAAACTTTATGCTCAGCCCGATGAGCAAAAGCCTGCATGGCCCGATAGACTGGCCCGTTTATTTTATTTTAAGAGAATGTTAACATGTGCCCTTAAGAAGATAAACGTGGAAAAAATTTATTAAAATTGTGATGTATTCAATTTTATTTTAGGAGAATGACCCTTTATTTTATTTTTTTGTTACAATTTTTTTTAAATGTATGAATGACACACAAATTAGTATCCATAAAAAAAAATGGGTGTCACGATTTCACGAGATAATAAATGCTACAAAATATCCACGCAAAAGTCAAGAGATAATAAATTTACAAAATGCACCGTCAAAGCTAATAAATTTCAAGCTTACATCACAAACTAAACTTTTAACCTAACAATTCAAAATGCATAAAACAATGATGAATTCGTTTGGGTTTAGTCAAAATTTTATGATAAACTATAACTTGAATTGATTCTAAATATGTTTGCCTTTAAATAGACTTACAGTAGAAAAACAAATGTTAAAAAGATAATAACTAACTTATTTTCAATTTAAAAGATAATTATCCTAATAATAACAAACTTAAGAGGCCAGAATATCTTTTTGTTTCAAAATCAAAATTTCAGTTTGTTATTTTTTTAACATTTTTTTTTTATTCTTTAAGGGGTTGGCCCAAAAGCCCGTGGGCCGGCCCATGAAAAGCCTGGTCTGATAAGGTCTGACTCGATAAGGCCCACCCCACTATTTTTGAAGCCCGACCCGTATAAATATATAGGAAAAATGGGCCGGCCTGATAGCCCGATCCATTTTGACAGCTCTACTCGTACGACACATGTCGGATAGGTCAGACCGGTGTCCAAAAAAAATCAATTTTTTCTTTACTTTGACAATCCTTTGATCCGTGTTCGACACCTGTAAGACACTCACACGACACGTGTCGGACCAGTGTCCCAAAAAATTGTTTTTTCTTTACTTATATTCTCCTTACACACATATCAGACATATCTACAAGAGTTAAGATGTGTCGAAACAACAATATTTATCAATGATCATTACATTTTTATTACAATATTTTTAGTTTTTTCGATGGTAGATGGATAATAAAGGTAAAATATTATTATATCATGTTTTAAATATTTTTTTTAAGAAATAACTTGCTCAACTTAGATTTACATGTAGATATTTTGATTCTCAATTTATATCTTTTATAAATATGTAGCGGTGTCGATGTCCTATATTTTTTACATTAGCAGTGTCGCTGTGTCCGTGCGTATCGCGGTGTCCGTGTCAGAGTCTATGCCTCATAGATGTCGAGAGTCTGAGATTAACATGGAGACTTGGTTGCAAGAAGGTAGAAATGAATATAAACTCCAAATTAAGGGTGCATACTTTTTTGTTTTTGTTTTTGGTTTACAATGAGTTAGAGATTGAACAGAGGACTTATAACATACTACATAAACCTCTTACCATTAGATCAAATCTAGTGGCTTTTAAGGGGTGCATACTTTGAATGATAGAGAAGATTAAAATGCAATAATGTACTAATTAATTCTCCAAATTATGATACTTATGAAATTGAATTGAGAAGTTAAAACGTGATATACATATTGTGAAATTAACATGTTTGTAGATACTTTAACGACGATGAAATACAGTGATAGTAATTTTATACAGAATATAGAAACTTTGACTTTAAATAAGACTTCCGCAATTATGCAGTGTAATTGATTCTCTCGAATTAGTTCGTTCTTAAACTGGATATTTTTCTAAATGGTTGTTTATGAACAGGCTTAGGCTAATATGAACAAGTTGATCAAGTGGTGCATGGTGCACCACTTGCCAATAACTCTACGACGAATACAAATTTTACAAAATCTACCGTTGGATTGAAAGTTTATATCACATAGATCATCCATATAAATTTTTAGAAAAATTGAAAATAATTTGATATTTTATTGGGACCCATCAAAATTAACGGCTTATGAGTTTTTATTAAATACCGTTAATTTTGACGGGTCTCAATAACATATCAAATGATTTTCAATTTTTTTTAAAATTTCTATGGATGATCCATGTGATATAAACTTTCAATCCAACGGTGGATTTTGTAAAATTTGTATTCGTCGTAGAGTTATTGAGAAGTGGTGCACCACGCACCACTTGATGAACTTGTTCATGATAGAAGTGGCCTTATGAACAACCTATACACAAATTAATCATTTATTCCTTAAAAAAATTAATCATTTATATTTATTGTTTTGATAATATTGAGATAAGTCATCCCAAAATTATTGTTGCTTTGTACTCCAAACTAGGTCCACCTTTATTAAAAATTAAATAAAAATTTTCTAGAAAAAAACCAGGCCACACGTATATGGGCCATGAACTCGAATCTGTGGCCACCTAACCACTTTCACTAAACTCACGAATATTATTGGTTCGAAATTCTTTACAACGAAACTCACGAATATCCTAATGACAGATCATAATGACTCTTTTACCCTTTACAAATCATAAGAAACTAATTAAAGTAAGATAATGTTAACTTGTGCCCTTAAAGGCACATGTTAAGAAAATAAATGTGAAAATTTTTTATTGAACTTGTGGTGTGTATTCAATTTTCTAAACATTAAATTCTTTATATCATTAAATATTATATTTATATTTTTAGATAGTTTAACATGTGTCTTTTGGACACAAGTTAAACTGACCATTAAAGTATCATCACTAAATGGTCATTTCACCGCACAAGAACCTGACAACCTGTGACAATAGAGAAAAAGTAGAAGCCCGTGCAAGAATCGTTGGGCCCCACCCAATTGAAAACATACAGCGAAATTACCGGCGCAGTATCACGAGTCATGCAGCGGTCTTGTAGAGTTGATAAACCCTTAACCACACTTTACTAATTTATATACCTAAAAACCCTATTTCTCATTTCTTCTACAACCTTCTACTCTCCCTCGTTCATTCTGCTATCACTCTACTGTCTCTACTACTTCACTTCATCATCCTCTTTTTTCAGCCATGGGTAATCACAACTGTTTCCTTAATTTTCTTAATTTTTCATTTTTTTTTTCTATTAGTCTAAGTTGATCTGATTTTTTCTCTGTTTCGAATTTTGAATTTCCGAAGGTTCAGGCAAGATCAAGATCGGAATCAACGGTAAATATTCTAGTTCCTGCGATCTCTCTTTGTTTCTGCATAGATCGGAATTTTTCTTAATTATAATTATATTTACCATTCATAATTTTTTTGCCGTTTGTAACTGTCAGGATTTGGAAGAATCGGACGTTTGGTTGCTAGAGTTGCTTTGAAGAGGGACGATGTTGAACTCGTTGCTGTTAATGATCCTTTCATTACTACCGATTACATGGTACAAAATTCTTTGCTACTTTTTGTTTAATAATTCCATTTTTATTTATTTGTTTAGAAATTTTTATTCCGATTATATAGTCTCATGGTACATAAACCTTAGAAAATTTTATTTATTTGTTTATTTTTGTGTGATTATTTGTGATGTTGCTGAGTTATTTGTTTTAGATCTAATCTGTTTCTTGCAATTCTGTGCAGACATACATGTTTAAGTATGACAGTGTTCACGGACAGTGGAAAAACGATGAGTTAACTGTTAAGGATTCCAAAACCCTTCTCTTTGGCTCAAAGCCCGTAACTGTCTTTGCACACAGGTATAGTTCTTTGGATCAATTGTTATGCTTGTGTGTGTCTATAAATATGCAAATAGTCTTTTATGTTACACAACAGAATGAACTAACAATGCTCAATTGGGTATGATATGGGAATGAATGGAGTTTTTATCAAATAGTTAATTTGTGTGTTTGATTCATATGATTGCTGATCTCTTCAGGAACCCAGAAGAGATCCCATGGGCCAGCACCGGTGCTGATATTATTGTTGAGTCCACCGGTGTTTTCACCGACAAGGACAAGGCTGCTGCTCATTTGAAGGTTTGTATTTTTGTGGCTACAATTTTTTGTCAGTTGATTATTCCCTTGTTCAAGTTTGTGCTATTTTTTAATGATCGCACATATATTTTCATTTTATGTGGTCTATGTTTTGTTTATTTTTGCTTGATTGCAGTCTATTGCTTAAACTTGCCCATGGTTTTTTTAGTTTACTTGCATTCTGTTTCTGTATCATTTGCGGTTTTTTAGAACATATATGTGATACTGTGATTATGGTTGATTTTGATGCTTTCCATGTTTCTCTTGTGGGAGAGTGCTAATATTGGTGTTATTTTTATTAATGTGTGGTTTGGGTTTATTAGATCTAGTAAGCTATAATTTGCAACGTTATATGTAGTTGCTCAATGTTATGGAATCATGAATGTTACCGTGGAATGACAATGTATCTGTTTTTTTTTTTTTTTTTAATCCAGGGTGGTGCTAAGAAGGTCATCATTTCTGCTCCCAGTAAAGATGCTCCCATGTTTGTTGTTGGTGTTAACGAGAAGGAATACAAGCCAGAGTTCGATATTATCTCCAATGCTAGTTGCACTACCAACTGCCTTGCACCCCTTGCAAAGGTTTTACAACAACTGATATTTTATCCTTAGTTTCCATGTTGCTTTGCTGTATGTGGTTTTAACTAACTTTAGTTGTTTATTTTGTAGGTTATCAATGACAGGTTTGGCATTGTTGAGGGTTTGATGACCACTGTTCATTCCATCACTGGTAGGTTTTTTTTGCTAGTGTGTTACTGTTGCATTTACTATCTTATTGTTGCTTGCTAATTCCTTTTATGATCCTTTGCTAATCAGCCACTCAAAAGACTGTTGATGGGCCATCAGCCAAAGACTGGAGAGGTGGAAGAGCTGCCTCATTCAACATTATTCCTAGCAGCACTGGAGCTGCTAAGGTGAGAATATTTGACTGTTTTCAGACTCTTATCCGGTTATATTGTTGTTTAATGTCGACATTTCTTGATGTGGTTTTCATTCTTTCTTTTTCTCTACTAGGCTGTTGGCAAAGTTCTTCCTGCTTTGAATGGAAAGTTGACCGGAATGGCATTCCGTGTCCCAACTGTCGATGTGTCAGTTGTTGACCTTACAGTGAGGCTCGAGAAACCCGCCACCTATGACCAAATCAAAGCTGCTATCAAGTAAGGGAACAATGCACATTGTCATCTTATGTTTATGTATTTTATTTGGATTATAGTTTAGCATGACTTGTATATTCTTAGTTCTATGATTGTTAATATATCTGTCTCTGTAGGGAGGAGTCTGAGGGCAACTTGAAAGGAATCCTCGGTTACACCGAAGATGATGTGGTCTCCACTGACTTTATTGGTGACACCAGGTAAATATTAACTATATTTTAGATGTGTTGATGATGCGGGTTGCTATTTTATTTTTTCATTACATCTCATATAATTTATTTCATCAGAGTTAATTTTGCTTCTAATCAATGTTCCAGGTCAAGCATCTTTGATGCCAAGGCAGGAATTGCCTTAAATGACAACTTTGTCAAGCTTGTCTCATGGTACGACAACGAGTTGGGTTACAGGTAATCTTCCATCTGACCTTTTCACATGGTTTCTTTTTGCTTGATATATCTGCATCCATCAAAATTGATCTGCAATTCTAGTAGTGGAATCCAACTAGATTTCTTCCACCTATTCATTCATTCATCTAATGCCTGTTTTTTTACAATTTCCTGCAGTACCCGTGTTGTTGACCTCATTGTTCACATTGCAAAGCAACTTTAAGGTGGTTGTGCTATTAATTGTCCTACCTTTGTTTCTTACCATGCCATTAGCCTAGCACAGCAGTTAGGCCTCTTTTTAATGTAATAAGTTGTTTCCTTGAACTTGTGAAGTTTGCATGTTATGGAGCCGTAGGGTTTTTGTTTGCTTAATACATTAAGCATTGAGCTATTTTGGATTTTTATGTATTTACTGAGTTCTAGTTGTGTGACAATAAATGATTATTGCCATGTCCGCGCAAGTCAATAGAGTGAGTATTAGTAAAATTGGATTACAAAAGCTTTTTAGTAATGAGGCCGGTCAAAACACAAAATACATAAGTTTATCTTTATTAGAATTATTGCCTTTAAATATTCCTTAGTTTTAGTATTAGCATCACCTAATTGGAATATGTTAGCATGAGAATAATATATATGCATTTCATAAAGTAATAGTGAGTGGTTTTTCCTTTTATGAAACTTTGGAAATTACAGGTTTGTTCGTTTTAAATTAAATTTTAAAATAACACATCACATTATTTAAATTTAAGGTAAATTCTAACTTGACCACTTCATCAAGTGGTCCATGGTGGACATGAATAACATTATAATGAATACGAATTTTACAAAATTTATAGTTTGATTGAAAGTTTATATCATGTAGATTTAGGAAGCATCGACACTCCTTAGATTAGGCGTGTCCGTGTTGGACACGTGTCGGTGTCTGTGTCCGATACCGACACTTATGATTACACTAAATTATGTCATTTTTTCAAATTTTTATCGGTGTCGATGTGTCAGTGTTCGTGTTATGTCCGGTGTTTGTGTTCGTACTTCATAGATATAGATCATTCATAGAAAAATTTAAAAGAATTGAAAATCATTTAATATGTTATTGAGACACATTAAGATTACTGATTTATTAAATAACGTAAATTTTGATGGGTCTCAATAACATATTAAATGATTTTCAAAAAAATTTATGGATGATCTATACAATATAAACTTTCAATCCAACAGTGAATTTCGTAAAATTCATATTCGATAGATCATTTGTCCACGGTGGACTACACCGTAGCATTAGCTTAAATTTAAATGTTGCTTTCGTACTCTTTGATTATTGAAAAGCCGTGCCCTTTTGATGTTTATTCGTTTTCGCCTGTCTTGACTCTTGAGCCTTATGAGTCGTTGTTAGCTCTGAAAGGGGATGTGAGACACTCGTTTATTACTAATAATACAAATAATCAAGCTCCTTAATGCGTTTAATATTCTTTTTATCGTTATCATCATGTCTTACTTGATCACTATGTCTGACTTCAATGTTGTTTGTGTACTCTGACAACGACATTTTTGAGTTGTCATTTTCTAAATTAAACTGTTGAAAGTCTATTAGCCACAAGTTTCAGATATCATGTATGCTTAGTTAATTAGTTGAATTCTTGATCTAACACTTATGAACAGTTTTTCCGCACCAACGGAGGAATACACGTGAACTACAAGTGGTTATTGTCTTATTGTCTAAACCCATATGATTTCAAACTCAGGTTAAAGATAAAATAAAAAATCCAAAACAAAAAAAAAGAAAACAAAGGAAAGGAAATATAAGGCTTCATACGTTAGAAATGACAACAATTCGTCCCCACGAGCATATGCAGGGTCGAGGTTAAAAAAAAAAAAAATGACAACAATTCATTTGAGTTTATGTAATGTTAGGAATCTAATCTTGATACAAACCATGGAAGAGAGACGAATACCTAAGGTGAAAATAAATTTATATTCATAAGTTGGGAAAAGTAATTACATCAAAGATACGGTGGGACTTTTATTTATTTATTTATTCCTTTATTTCATAAAGTCAAAAATATAAAAGTGACAACAAAATTATTTTAAGCATGTTTGAAATTTAAAGAACTCACATATAAGTTTTTTTTTTTTTTAAACCACTCATTTATAATTTGGAGTATTTACCAATGAATCAATAAGAACAAGCCATAACCAATCGTTAGTTGGTTCAGTGGTGAATGACGCTAAACTTTGTAGGGATAATCACGGTTCGATCCCCGCGATTACGATCGGAAATGGGCTGAAACCACTTGATGCCAAAATTGACTCATGAACTAGATTAAACCGGTGGAGAAAGCATAAAAAAAAAAAAACCACATGCATGTGAAATAAAAATTTGTTACAAATTAGTTGTAAATATCACATAAATTTACTTATGTGAATTGTCTCAGTAATCTATAGTTTAGCCGTGAAGTAAATAAAGTCCGACAAATAATTATTTCTATCAAGAATCAAACTTTGAGTACAAGAAATCATCTCACCATATTGTTTAAGTCACTAAGATTTGTTGGTGAGAGATGTTTTAGGTTCAATCCTCATTATCAAGTAAAAAAAAAAACTCCCCATATTGTTTTTTGCTTTCTTATTATCCATTTATTAAAATTGATTTTTCTTTGTTTAGAAATTGTAGCTCAAGTTACAAAATATACTAAAGTGATTGGTTTAAACTCGTCTCTTCCATTTATCAGTATGAGTTTTTAATGATTCTTGTCATTTTGTTTAAATAAAAAAACTTGATTTTTCTTTATTTTTTTAAAAACTGCGTGAGAAAAACAAATCTCATAAAAATAAGTGAAAAATATTATAAAAATAAAATAAGAGTTCCTAATTGGAAACTGCTGTATCTGTATGTTATAGTTGCACAAAAGTAGGAGAAAGTGGGAAGTAAGGAAGAAAACATAAACCCAACCGTCTCAAACAAAAACAAGATCATTGAGAAAACAAAAATGGCTGAAACAACTATCAACATTAAACCAAGGAATGCAAAATGGTGCTACTCTGCTTTTCACAGTGTCACTGCTATGGTTGGAGCTGCAGTTCTTGGCTTCCCCTTTGCTATGTCTCAGCTTGGATGGTTAATTTTTTCAACTTCATTTTTTATTTTTTCATTTAATTCATCAACATTTGAAATATGTAACACCGACCGACACTTTTGATAGAAGATGTGTTGTGTGCCGCACCACCGACACATGTAATTAGATATAATTAATTTTAAAAAAAATTATTATTGACATTGACGTGTTAGTATTGTGTCTGGTGTCTAGTCACACACATTTTTTAATGGTTGTTGTTCATGCAGGAGTTTAGGCATTACAATTTTAATCCTTTCATGGATTTGCACATTGTACACTGCATGGCAAATGATTGAAATGCATGAATCTGTGCCAGGAAAAAGATTTGACAAATATCATGAATTGGGTCAGCATGCATTTGGAGAAAAGCTTGGTTTGTGGATTGTGGTGCCTCAACAATTAATGGTGGAAGTTGGCATTGATATATTTTACATGGTCACTGGTGCAAAATCTCTAAAGAAACTTCATGAGATTCTTTGTGATGATTGTGTGCCTATTAAGACAACTTACTTCATTGTTGTGTTTGCTTTTGCTCAATATGTTTTGTCTCATCTCCCTAGTTTCAACTCCATATCCGGTGTTTCCCTTGCCGCCGCTGTCATGTCTCTCAGGTAGGCCACATCAATCGTATTTGACTGTAATTCTCAGTAGTATTAACTATTAAGTATTAAGTATTAATTAACGATGGCAATGCGAGATTTAAAACCTTTAGAGGGAATTTTTTAAATTTGAATTTCTTCCATAATTTTAAAAATATCCAATGAGTTTTCTTAAAAGAATTTTGTTTTTCACTAGAAATTGTTGAGCCAAATAAAAGCATGCAAGAATGAAAAAAATTGTTTAATGAGAAAAAGTTAAAGGTAATTTCTTTTTGTATTAACTCCCTCTCAAATTATTCGTCTTTAGGAGCTTATTAACCATTTGAACCAAATCACTTAGTTGAAAAAAGTGTCAATTATAAGACACAATTTTAGAGCCATAGAGTTTTAATAAATAAATCTTGTTATATACTATGTGAATTCGAGTGTTTTTATTATTATTTACATTGACATTATTTTTTATTTGAGCAATTCACAATGAACCAACAAAATTGTGTTTTTATGCGAATTCAGTTGAGTATAGTTGGCAGGAGAGAATAATAGCGATCTATTCAAATTCTACTGTTCTAGAAAGTCGATATTTATTTAGTACTATAGCGGCATTCTAGAACAGTATAATTTGAAAAGAAAAAGTGTTATTTTCCAGCATATGCAATTGACAACATTGAATGGACCTTAGTACTATATCCAAGTAAGTAACAATTTCTTTCTTTCTAGAAGACATAAATTAACCTGAAAATTATACTCTCTCATTTTACAGTTATTCCACCATTGCTTGGATAGCTTCAATTCACAAGGGTTCTCAACCAGGTGTACAATATGGTAGCAGATATTCAACAAAAGCAGGAAATGTGTTTGGCATATTTAGTGCTTTAGGGGATATAGCTTTTGGATATGCTGGCCATAATGTTATTTTGGAGATTCAATCAACCATCCCTTCCACACCTGAAAAGCCCTCCAAAATATCAATGTGGAGGGGAATGATAATTGCTTATTTAGTAGTGGCTTTATGTTATTTTCCTGTTACTATCTTTGGCTACCGCGCTTTTGGAAACTCCGTCGATGATAACATCCTTTTGTCACTTGAGAAACCACGTTGGCTTATTGTAGCTGCGAATATATTTGTAGTTGTTCACGTCGTTGGAAGTTATCAGGTACGGACTCCATTTTATTAGTCATTCGATTCGATCTAAGTCGTTGCTTAATTAGAAAATTTTGATCTCAAACATCTGATCTTTATTAATGCAAGTTAAGATTGTCCACTATATATAGTGTCTAGTGACTATTTACCACATTAAATTCATTTTTTACTAACTTCATTTTCTATCATTATACCGGTTTGCGCGTGTGTGAGTGTTATGAAAGTATTATTATTTAGATTTTATCATTTACGTTTGATGAATTTTCTTGCTAGGTCTATGCCGTTCCGGTGTTTCATATGTTGGAATCATTTCTAGTAGAAAAAATGAATTTCAAGCCAACTCGGTTTCTTCGATTCGTGACTCGAAATTTATACGTTTGTGAGTTCGCTTTCCCTTCTCATACTTCAAAAGTTGAAGTTTCCATATCAAGCACACTAAATTCCACATACATGTAAAATTTTAAACCAACAATTACTTATATGCAGCAATTACCATGTTCCTAGCAATTACATTTCCTTTCTTTGGTGGACTTCTCAGCTTCTTTGGAGGATTTGTGTTTGCTCCAACCACATATTTTGTAAGTAAAATACAATCTCTAATAACATTTTGCAATAACACAAAAGCTAATGCTAATGTTAATAATTTTTTTTTTTGTGATGGTTTTGTAGCTCCCTTGCTTAATGTGGATTTGTATCCACAAACCAAAGATATTTAGCTTGTCTTGGTGTGCAAATTGGGTATGTAAACCATAATTCTTTTGTTTACTATTGAGGTATTTTTATCTAACTGAATCTGATTTTTCTAATCATTGTCATAGTTTTGCATCATCTTTGGAGTGTTGTTGATGATTTTAGCTCCTATTGGCGCATTGAGGGAGGTCATACTGCAAGCTAAGGACCACAAATTTTACTTGTGACATTCTTGCCATAAATGAGGCTGCAGAATCATTCTTACCTTAAATTCTTTTGGTCCATGTTGTATTGGTGTTTTTCCTTTTTATTAGCTCTAGTTTCATTCTTTAAATATATCCTGGATTACATGCTTTTTAGTGTATATTTGGTTTCATTTATGGAGTAGCCAAAATTGTTTCTAAAGGTGCAAAAATTATTTTTACATATTTGGTTTGTGAATATAATTGATTTTGGATTAAGCTACTATAAAGTGAGTGATTCACTTTAAGCGACTAACAATGATGAACATATAGAAACATGGAGAAAGAAAAAAAGAAAGATCATTTGACTTAGGATTTCAATAGAATGAACAAAACAAAGAAAACAAGAGTCCAAGCACATTGCTCATGTTGTTTTCGGACCGTTAAGTGTATAAATGTATTTTGGGATGAGATTCAAACCCTTAAACATGGTATCAAAGTTGAGTTAAGGATTGCAATGTGAAAAATGGACATAGACCCACACTAGACGTGAGGGTGGTGTTGCAGTTGTTTGAAATACCACATTGCTCAGATTTTCAGGTTGTTAAATTAAATGTATAAATGTGTTTGGACACTCTCATCCTTTGAGGTAACTTTTAAGATAAGATCCAAACCCTTTAACAATTAATAAGTTAACCATTGATTTTCTCACTTTAATTATCAACTGTTCACTTATTAAAGGAGTCAAATTCATTCACTTTGCCTTCAAAATTGATTATAAATTGAAGTTAGAATTTGAAGCATTTTATTCTAGAATTGTTTTAAGGATTTGGGGCTTTTAGATTCTAAAATTTAATTTACAATAAACTACAACATATTTGAGTTTTAGTAACAATTAAAAAAGTGTGTTAACTATGAGTGTTACTAATTAAAGTGACAAAATATAGTAGTGATATGAGTGAACCTAAATAAGAGTGTGTTTGAATGAACTGTGAAGTTGACAAAATTAAAGTGACATTGTAAATTTGTTGAAACTTGAAAGTGCAAACTTTTATCAAAATTGCAATGATTCAATGTAATTTCATATATTGACCTCACCGTGAATTTAAACATATATACTTAGCACTATGTAGCATGGGTACTTGTGAAGTACACGGTCCGTACCGGGTACGTATCAGTACCGGATACTCCATGGTACTCGTATGGTACGCACCGATTTCGTACCCATTTTTATTTGGTTGATTTATGATGATGAATACGGAAAAAACATATTGGCTGTTGAAAAATCTCTTAAAATATTATAATTTTTTATTATATTTCAATTATCTCTCATTTTTTATGAAAATAGTTAAGACAGTGGACCAAAAAAAAATTAAATTTTCAAAGCATGATGATAATAATTCACTTAAAAATAATTTTTCTAATATTTTATATTAACATACTCGTACCTTAAATTTTCTTAAAATATCGTACCGCATACCAGTACTTGTACCGGATACCGGTACCATACCCGTAGCTAGGCAAAACATATTGGTAGGCAACATATTGGCAATAGCACCCCATGTTTCGCCTGTTTTGCTATGCCTCATAAAAATTGTTGTTTTATTTAATGAAACTACAAACATAGAACATGGGTCATATTGTTGAATTATCAAGTTCAACATGCATGCCTTTCACAGATTTTAACACCCCGAGACAACGTTCATGAACCTCGGTGAAGAAAGACTTGGCTAGGTAAGATTTGTACCATATGGTACATAAGTAAAATTGTCTTGCACTTTCTACCAAAAAAAAAAAATTGTCTTGCACCATATGAGTATGTTTTATATCATTAAATTAATATGTACATATTTCATTTGATTCAATAATAAAAATTAACATGTATATATCACCAAAAAATAAAAAAATTAACATGTATATTATGCAGGCTTGTTTCAATTGCACCAAAGAATTGCACATTGGGTGCGTTTGATCTGCTAAAAAATAAGGGACTGAACAGGACAACTCCTGCCGTACTGTGTTTGATTTTAAAACTGTTCCTGTTACTGGACAAACTGGGGGCCAAGGGACAGAACAAAACTTGAAATTCTTGTCCCTCACAGAACCACGGGACAACTTTTTGTCCTCAGCATAAGTTGTCTAAAATACCAAAATAACCTTTTGTCTACCAAACATCGTACAACACAAAGTTTGATCAATACCTTAAACGTTTGTCTTGTGTTGTTCTGTCTTATAATGTCATGTACTGTTCTGTGCAGTATTTATATTTTGCAGATCAAACGGACCCTCTATGACAAGAATGGGAAAGACCCTCACTAATTATCCTTTATGATCTAGCTAGGTTCTTCATATTATTCTCCTTTTCATTGTATTGCAGACCCAAATTAAATTGTACTCGATCCAATTTGATAAAACAAACCTGCAATAATTCAAGGTTGTTTCGGCTAGAAAATAAAGTGGTGATTTTAAAGTTTTGTTTAATTGAAGGAAAGAAAGAAAGAGAATCTAACTATGAATGCTTTGTTGGATGTAGAGCAACGTGGTTCAATAAGAAAATGCCAGAGTTGATAGCTGAAGCTGAAGGGGTATCCCAAGGGACCCGGATTCCGTACAGTCACCTTTTTGGTGCAGTCATGCATTCAGGCCATCTACAGCCGTCTGATCAAGATCAGACGGTTATGATTTAAAAACTTATTTATTGACTGCATTTGTTTAAGCCGTCCGATCTAATCGGACGGCTATAAAACGACTGCATGAAAAAGTGACTGCACCAGATCCAATTCCGTATCCCAAGTGATATTCAATACGACCACGTACCCCTTCCAACTTTCAACCCAAACAGTTCTAAAGCCATTTTCCCATTTGCCCCCACCCCCACCTTCCATGTCCTGTCTCCCCCAACACATCTTCCAACTTTTTTTTTTATGAACAATTAATTAATGGGTAAATAGGGTTTTGCCCCCTGCAAAATAAGTCAATTTTGCATTACACCCCTACAAAAGAAAAATTTGGGATTACCCCCTGCAAGATTCTCTCTTTTTACCCCCTGCTTGACAACTTGGCATAAAATCTTTATTTTTTATGAGGTGGCATGCATATGTGGCAAGATTGATGTTGGATAACAAGTTTGCTATAGATTTGGCTAAGCAACAAGCATATAAAAACTAGATATCATTTCTTGAGGGATCAAGTGAACAATTATAAGCTGGAGTTGCAGCACTACAAGACTGAAGCTCAACTTGCAGATATTTTGACAAACGCTTTGAAGACTAGCACACTTGAGGAATTGAAGATGAAGTTAATTAGCAAATGAACTCTACAAATTAAGATTGTAATAAGGAGGAGGTGTATTAGTTGTATTTCGGTCTTAATTGTGTGTTTTAGTCAGAGTCTGGAGTCAGGTTCGGTGGTAAGTTTATTTGAGGAAATATTACTATTATTATTATTATTTTTGGGTGAAAATATTAAGGACATTAAGATTTTAAAAATTATGGTTATGATTTATTTATTTTGAATAAAATGATAATAATTTACTCCATATTTTATGAAAAAATAAATAAATTTATCCCATAAAAAACAAATAATTGAATATTTATAACTAAAAAAAGAAATTGAAATGACTAAAAAAATTCGTACATTACTCTAAAAATTGAAGACAATTTATAATGAAACAAGTCCCTCTAAAAATAACAAAAAAAGAAGTTAGCCATACATTACTTTATAAAGAATTGAGAACTATTTATTTAATAATTAATAAAAATAAACCATGTTCATAAATTTGCACAGAATAGTTCATAAATTTTATATGAATAGATAAAAATATCAAAATTATTAAAATGAACATCATAATCGGAATAATGCACCAAAAAATAATAATTTGCATTTAGATACAAAATAATTTTTTATTTTAAATAAATCAACTTTATTTAGTAAAAAAAACTTTTGTTTTAATGAAAGAAAAAAATCAACTTTTGAATTTTTTTGGTAAGTAATCAACTTTTAATTGTTTAAGGATAATTTAGAAAAAATAAATATAATATAAAAAATAATATAAAAAATAAATAAAATACAATTCCAATTCCAATCCATCCAGAAACGGAAACTCAGTTGTGATCTGTTTAACCATTAAAAAACATCAATTTCACGATGATAATCATATTCATTGGCTCACCAGTGTTCCAACCACAAAGGAACAGAAAACAAACTCCGAATACAAAGCTACATGCACTAATTTACGCCCTAATTTACACTCAACCCTTTGTTCTATACATTTATGATTTTAATCAACCACTCCTCCTAAAAACACATCTTCATTCAAAAATCTCATTTTTCCTCTATTAAAAAGAAGCATATAATAATACTCCTTTCTTTAATGAAGAAAAATGTAAAATTTTCAAATTAGAGAGTAGTTTAGAACTTTGAAACAAAAACACAAATTAGTTCTTATATATGAGATTAGATAAATGATTGATTTAGCAACCTAATCTCAAGCTAAGAGCAGCTTTAACATCTAATCTCCATGCAAATCCACCACAATCCATTCTCCAAACATCACAAGGAACCGTCAGTGAATTTCTCTCCCTTCCACTCCCACATGCGAACTGCACCACTCTAACCCTACACGTGAACGATGGATACAAAATCACACCGTTTACTTTCATCACCAAAGCTACTACTCCTTCACCCATCATTTCCCTATAAGCACCGTTTATCCACGTCACTCTTCCGTAACCGTCAGATATAAACCCTGGACACGTGTCCACACTCAGATTCATTTTCTTTTCATCATCCGTACTCCCTAGTCCTTCACCCTCCACCCATGCGTCAGTCACACACTCAACCGTCACGCTCGAGTAATTACCACCGTCACCTAACCGCACCGGCACCGGAACCGGATCCATCGTACCGTAGCAACCGTACTTTTCGAAACTCAGCCACCGACACCGTTGCATGTTACTATTATTTTCAATTTTATTTGATTCCTTTAGAGTTAGATCTCTCGCCGGAGAATCCTTCCGATCGGGAGTTTCCGGTAGTAAAGGAAGAGTCACCGGCACCGTCACCGGTACCGGATGATTATTTTCCGGTGAAGAAACGGTTTTCTTCCGACGGATCCTTCGTTTCTCTGTGGTATTGTTTTGTTTAACTTGTTTAACGTACTTTCTTCTTGTTCTGCCGGTTTTGACAAAAGCTTCGCCGCTCTCCGATGAAGAAGTACCGTCGGAAGCGGTGGTTCCGGCTACTACTGGTTTAGGTGCGATTGGACGAAACCTAAGCATTATTCTTTCCATGGTTGACATATCATGTGCACCAGTTGCATTTCTGACGATGCAACAACCTCCTCTTCCATCCATCATGCTCTTTCTCTCTGATCGTACCTGGTGATCAGAATAGATTGATGGCCGGTCCGTTGAGCAAGCTTCCACACCGAAGGGGGGGTTTGTACCTGCAGGTGCTCCGATGCCTAAGTCAGCAAAGAGAACAAGAGAGATACAATAGAAGAGAGAGAAAGTATAGTGAGAATGAATCAGAATACCTGGCTCTCCTGTATAGGAGAGCTTATATAGTGCCCCCAGCGCTGGGCCAAAGGTTGGTCTATTGGGCCTGGATAACCGGCCCAATAGGCTCAACTGCCAGGATAGTCCCTGTATCGTAGGGGAAGGCCGTTATTCGCCTCTATCCTGGTTGGAGTCGTTCCGCTATTCGCGGGTAAGGGATAGACTCCGTGACAGCTGTGGCGGGATAGAGGAGCACGTGATAAACGTGCTGCTTAGCTGTTAAGCTAAGGCTGAATGAGTCGTCGTGCACGGATAGCCGAGCACGTGATTAGCGTGGAGCTAATCTGTTATGTCGAGCAGGACACGTCATAGGCTGACGTGTCGGGGAGACCTCCCCTTATTGGGCTGTGCCCCAAATGTCGGGCATAAGTGATTGGGCCAGCTCTTGGCCCAGTCCAGAACAGGAGCCCCCCAAGTCGTTGCTCCTAGCTATAGGAGTAATGACTTAAGGTCCATGCCCGTATGTCGAGGAGAGTTCATATGTTGTTCATAAATTTCTCAATAGTATGACGAGGAGGATTTTACAAAGGGGAAGTTTCTCTTCGCCTGTAACACGCGTGCCACGATGTACGAGGAGAGGATTTTACCCTTTTCTTTGTCGAGGGTATATTGTGGTAATTGTATGTTTGTTAATGCTGCGCGTTTTAGCGGGCACATTTTGTGGCGTTTGTTTCACTTGTCCGTAACTCGCGTTTGCTCCTTGTGTCGAGGAGACAATTACGTTGGTGATAACGATGAGCCCCTCGAGAGACGCGTGGTCTGTTCGATGGGATGTGAAAAGACAGACGTTTCGTCTGATGTTGCCACGTGTGTGGGCTATCAACAGACGCAATGATGACTTTGGGAGTCCGCGTTTTTTGCTTCGTTTTCCGAGGAGGTTTATTAGCCATTGGATTCATCACGTCTTTTCGTTTTCCATCAGATCACATCAGGGCCCTTTGATGCGTTTGATCTTGGCCGTAGAATTCAGATCAACGGGTGTGATTGGAGGGGTGTATATTTTCGCCATGCAGGCGCAGGGCTTTGAAAAGCCTATAAATAGAGAAGGGAGGTTTCATTTACAACTTTTCTCTTCTCCTTTCCCTTTGCCGTTGCTGCTACTGCATTTCTGTGACTCAAAGGTTTCAAGCATCCTTCAAGTTCAAAGTTCCAAACTTCAAATCTTCTCAAAACAAAGGTAAATAAAAGCTCATTCCCTTGTTTTGATTTCGTTCTCATTTTGCCCATTTTGTTTGTGTTAGATTTGGGTATGCTTTGTACCCATTTGGTTTATGTTGTTCAGTTTGTTTTGTGCTTGATAGTTGTAAATCTTTAGTTTTGGTGAGGCTTAATGTTTGTGTCGTATAGCCCTCCCTTTCATACCCATTTTGTTGATGGTTTAAATCACTGTTTTTTAGTGAAGTATTAGTGTTTGGTGGTGGTATTATTTACCATCAAACGCTGATTTTGGGTATTGTAATGTCTCGTAATTCTGGGTTTCGCCCTTATTTTTCCCGTTTTCTGGAAAAACATAGAAATTTGATGAACTTTGATGCTTATCTGGGAAAAGCTATGAACATGTGATGAAGACGATGAATTTTCTGGGTTTTTCGACGAACATTCATAGATTTCTGGAAATCTGTGTTTTGTGTCGGGGAGGAGAATGGTGTTTCCTCTCCCCGTTTATTGTAGTAAAAATTAGTTGAACTTTATGTCGGGGACCGTCTCCCCGTCATTTTCGTTTAGAAAAATGAGTTTGTAAAAACTCTGTGTCGGGGACCTTCTCCCCGTTTTCGCTTTCGCGAATGTTTTAACTGTCGGGGACCTTCTCCCCGTTATTTCGCTGTGGAATTTGTGGATAAATGAGTTTGTAAAAACTCTATGTCGGGGGGGGAACTTCTCCCCGTTTTTAGGCTTTCTCCTTGCTTCCTCTGTTCTGTCTTTGTTTGCCATTTTGATAAGGGCTTTTGGTCGGGGACAGCGTCCTCGCCCTATCCTACGCCCTTTCACTTGATTTGCGGTGAAAGGGTGGATTTGATATGACTGTCGAATTCACTTCATTTTCGCTGCTTTTCAGGTATTCAAAATGTCAGACACAGAAGAGGCTACGGGAAGCCAGGCGGCGTCAAAACATAAGTTGGTCGACACAATTACAGATCCAGAGCTGGCCTGGGTTGCGCCCGAGCCTCGGGGCATCGCTTCCACGATTACTGCCCAGGATCCCCGGCTTTTTACTATAGTCGAGGAGGCTGGCTCAGAAAACTGGGAGGTTCATGCACCTGCCGAAGGGGAGCGGGTTTGCTCGTCGTACGGGGGAGGTAGATTCACTATGTACGAGATGGCATTTAAGGAGTTGGGATTTCGGCTGCCCTTCAACGATCTTGAAGCTGGGATTTTTGGCCGATTAAGGGTGGCTCCTTCCCAGCTTCACCCGAACTCGTTGGCGTTCATCCGGGCGTACCAGATCCTTTGTCGGTATCTGGAGGTGGAAGCTACTGTTGCTTTATTTTTCTACATCTTCCAAATCCAAAGACAGAAAGTCGGGGACCGGCAGGGTTGGATTTCCTTGAAGCACCAGTCGAGCAAAATTTTTAAGATGTTCGTCGAGTCTGCTCGGGGTTTCAAGGAGAGGTATTATGTGGTGAAGCCGGTGACGGAGTTTGCTTTCGATTCTCTGCACATGGAACGGCCCGTGTTCCTCGAGGATGGGTCTCCTCAGTTGGACGAGGAAGGGGAGCAAGTAATGGAGTGGGTTCTTCGATTCCCACTGTCGTGGTCGTCGGAGCACTTTGTGTTGAGGACCGACGAGTATTTAACATCTGCTGAGGATCTTTCCCCGGCCGAAATGGCAGGCTTTGAGAAGCTTAAGGCCTATGTGGACGGCTTTAAGCCGTGTAGGGTTATGACTAGTTTAGGGGAAGTTGCGTTAGATAGGCATGGTCAACCGAGGATCGAGCCTCGTTTTGTTAACACCAAATTATTACTGTCGTGCAAGACTGTTGCAGCTGAGAATACTTTGCTGGGTATTTTCTTCAATTCCTGCCCGTTTTTATTTGTTTTACATTCAGCATTTTGATGTTTTGAGTTCCTCCCCGTGTTTCTGACCACGTTTCCACCTTTGCAGGTAGAATGGCTGATCTAGCTTCCGAGTTGATGAGGATAGCTGCTGAGCAGAAGGGAGAGAAATCAAAGAAGAAGGCAAGGAAATCCAAGCCTAGTGTTTTGATTGCTGAACAAGCTGCTTCGGGGAGTATTAGTCAGTCTTCACCGGTGGGAAGCTCAGCGGGAACCCCGGGAGGTCGTGCAAAGAGGCAACGGGAGGAACAGATGACGCCTATCGTCGACCTGTCGGAGGGGGACGGTGGCTTTGTCCTCCCCGCGTGTTTGAGCAACCGGAGCTTTTTTGATAACAATCCCCTCCAGGTGCCTGCGTCGGAGAAGAAGTATATACTGGGCGCTTCTGCATCTGCCCGACAGAAACAGCTCAACGAGGATGTTGCTGCTGTCATCCGTCTGGCGGAGACAGCCTTGGTGCTGAATGAAGGGGGGCCAACTCTCGAGGCTGAGAAGCTGGCCGCTAAAAACAGGAAGCTGGAGGCAGAGATTGCTTTGTTGGAAAATGATCTGCTCGACCTTAGGAGCAAGCAGGAAAATTATTTCAAGAATATGGAGGAGGCCCGACTTACCGCTGAGCAGCTGGAGAAGACGAATAAAGTGCTCGAGGATCTGAAAATCAGTAGTGCCGAGCAGAGGGGTAAGCTGATGGAAGAAGTGGCTATGTTGCAAACCAAGTGTGCCCCTCTTGAGGATGAGAAGGAGGAAACTCTCAAGTTTGTAACTCGAGGAGACCTGGTGAAGGAAATCAAGAGGCAAGGGGGCTTGATGTTGGCGAGCATGGTGCATGGGTGGAAGAATGCGATCGCCCAACTCAGGGTTGTGAATGCCGAGCACGGCTTGATTACTGATGGCATTCATAAGCTCAAACGGGTTGAGCACGGGCAGATTGTTATTCCTGAAGAGTATAAGAAAATGGAGCTCGAGGAGGAAAAGTTGGATGAGGAGGAAGGTGATGGTGAAGACGAGGAGGATGAGGTTGAGGATGATGTTGTCGAGGAGGATAAGAATCCTGAGGAGGACAAGGAAGGTCATGATGAAAGCCATTAGGTCTCCTCGACAAATTAATTTTTCGGCCTGCGCGCCATTGTCTTGTGTTTTATTTGCTTTTCTGACAATTTATTTTTGGGGGCCTGCGTGCCCGGTTTTTGTAACATCCGAACAAATGGGTTTTTATGCCCGGTGATTTATAACAATGATGCCCGTTTATTCATCCTGCTCGTCTATTTTATCTCCTCGTATGTATGTTTTAAGTTATTGCTCTTTGTTTTTGCTAAGTTATGCCTGTTTGTAATATGCATGTCTTTATGCTTGCTCGTTTTTAACTTAACAACTTTTTGGTTTTGATATTCGTATACTTGCTCGACATTGTTGTATGCCTGCTCGACAAAACCGTTTTTATATTTGTAAGTTTTTTGTTGCGAGCGCGTTTCGTCGAGGAGGTCGTCCTCGGATTTAACTTAGAAGTTTAGGGAACTAACTAAGCGCCTAGAGTTGTTTTCTGAGGCTAATACGGACGCCGGCACGTTGTTGTGCCCGCCCCCCGCGGCTTGAACTTCCCATCGCGAGCTGGGCGTTAAGCCTTGGCACGAAAGACGAGGAGCTTGTCTTAAAGGTCATCCTTGTCGGGGAGATGCTATGCCCTTCCTGAGCCAAAGTATCTCCTTTTCAATAATTGGATCGAGCACGTGTGCCCGCGTGCTCTCCGTTGTCTTGCTGTCGGGCTCGTTGCTTGAGGATCCGAGCAGCCTCTTTTGAGGGTATGTTTTTTAGTTCGGCAATAACTTAGCTGTAGTATTGTTTTAATTTTTGGGCGTTCCAAGGTCGAGGAAGTTTCTTTCCTCGAAGATCCTCGAGGTAATACGCGCCATTTTCTGTTTTGTCAATGACGCGATATGGTCCTTCCCAGTTGGCCGCCAATTTACCATCCTGGGAGTCCTTAGCATTTCGTCTTAAGACGAGGCTGCCTACTTCGAATTCTCTTTTGATGATTTTGACGTCATGTCGGGCAGCTATTTTTTGTTTAAGGGTGGCTTCCCGAAGGGATGCCCCCGTGCGGATCTCTTCGACGAGATCAAGCTCTTCACGGAGAGCTTCGTCGTTCATTTCTTCTTCGAGCGGTTGCTCGGTTCGGCGAGATGGCTCGCCCACCTCCACGGGGATGACTGCTTCTGTTCCATATACCATTCTAAATGGAGTCTCCCCGGTTGTGGAGTGTGGTGTTGTGCGATAGGCCCAAAGGACGCTTTCGAGCTCCTCGACCCATTTCTTTTTATTTTGATCCAATCTTCGTCGTAGGCCGCGCAGGATTACTCTGTTGGCGGCCTCGGCTTGCCCGTTAGTTTGGGGATGTTCCACGGAAGTGAAATGTTGCTTAGTCCCCAGGGCAGCGAGGAAGTCTTGGAATCCTTTGTCCGTGAATTGTGTCCCGTTGTCCGTGACGACGGCTTGTGGTATCCCAAACCGGCAGAGTACGTCGCGTTTGAAGAAACGGAGTATCCTGAAGGACGTTATGTCGGAGAGAGGTTCAGCCTCTACCCATTTGGTGAAGTAGTCCACGGCGACTATCAGAAATTTATTTTGGTGGAGTCCCTTTGTGAAAGGGCCAAGTATATCCATGCCCCACCAAGCGAAGGGCCATGGCGACGACATGGATTTGAGCTCGTGGGGAGGAGCTAGGTGCATGTCCCCATGTCGTTGACATTTGTCGCATTTTTTCACATGGTCCTTTGCGTCTTGCTGCATGGTGGGCCAATAGTATCCTGCCCGAAGAGCTTTTCTGGCCAGCGATCTTCCTCCCAGGTGCTGGGCGTTGATCCCCTCGTGTACCTCGCGCAGGATGTAGTCGACTGTTTCTTTGTCGACGCATTTTAGGAGTGGGATTGAGAATCCTCTTCTATATAACTTTCCGTCGAGGACGACATATGCGCATGCTCGACGTCTAATTATTGCTGCCTCTTTCTGATCGTCGGGGAGGGTTCCATTCGCGAGGAAGTTGTACACGGGGGTCATCCAGCAATTTTGGTCGCCAATGACATTTATGTCGAGGACGTTGCTCGTCTTCTCGATGCTTGGTCGGGGGAGTACTTCCTGAATGACGGATTTGTTTCCGCCTTTCTTTTTTGTGCTCGCCAGTTTGGACAGGATATCTGCCCGTTTGTTGTGCTCGCGTGGAACGTGTTGCACCTCCACGGATTCGAACTTAGTGATTTTTTCCTTCACTAATGCTAGATATTCAGAGAGATTATCATTTTTGGCTTGATATTCTCCCAATACTTGTGAGGCAACAAGTTGTGAATCTGTGAAAATTTTTACTTCTTTTGCCTCCATGTCCTCGGCCAACCGTAGCCCTGCTAGGAAGGCTTCGTATTCTGCTTGGTTATTTGATGTCGGGAAGGATAGTGCTAGGGACACTTCGATGATGATCCCATTTTCGTTTTCCAGGATAATTCCTGCTCCTGCTCCTGTGGAGCTTGACGCTCCGTCGACGAATATTGTCCATTTGTCTGCCTCGCTTGTCGAGGAGGCTGGACTCGTCATTTCGGCCACAAAGTCTGCTAGGACTTGTGATTTTAGCGCTTTCCTGCTTTCGTAACGAATGTCGAATTCGGAAAGCTCGAGGGACCATTTAAGCATCCTGCCCGCCATGTCTGGTCGACCAAGCAATGATTTGATGGGTTGGTCGGTTCGTACTATGATTGTGTGTGCTAGGAAGTAGTGACGTAGTCTTCTTGCTGCGTTGATCAAGGCAAGGGCCACCTTCTCGATTTGTGTATATCTGAGTTCGGGCCCCTGGAGAGCCTTGCTCGTGAAGTACACTGGTTTTTGTCCTTCCGTTGTTTCGCGGACAAGGGCTGCGCTGACGGCCTCGGATGCGACGGAGAGGTAGATGTATAACACTTCCTCGACATCCGGGCGCGAGAGGACTGGGGGTTCGGAGAGGGCCTTCTTAAGATGTTGAAGGGCCTGCTCGCACTCGTCCGTCCATTCGAACACAGCTTCTTTCCTTAGTAACTTGAAAAGTGGTAATGCGTGTTGAGCAGATTTTGCTACGAAGCGAGACAATGAGGTCAGCATTCCGTTCAAGGTTTGTATGGATTTTTTGTTGCTCGGAGTTGGGAGCTCCGTAAAGGCACGACATTTGTCGGGGTTGGCTTCGATTCCTCGTTCTGTTAGGTAGAATCCGAGGAACTTTCCTGCTCGTACCCCGAAGGTGCACTTTTCTGGGTTGAATCGCATGTTGTGTTTTCTGGCCTGCTCGAAGACCTTACGTAGGTGGGCGGTATGGTCGATTTCCTCGTGGGATTTTACGATCATGTCGTCCATGTAGACTTCGAGCATGTCGCCTATTTCTGCCCGGAATACTTTGTTCATCATCCGCTGGTATGTAGCACCAGCGTTTTTTAGACCGAAGGGCATTACGTTGTAGTAATAGTTGCCCGACTCGGTCATGAAAGCTGTTTTTCCCCTGTCGGCCACAGCCATTGGGATTTGGTTGTATCCTGAATATGCATCCATAAAAGACAATAATTTAAAGCCAGAAGAATTATCGACTAATTTATCAATGCAAGGTAAAGGATAGGAATCTTTAGGGCAAGCCCTATTGAGATCGGTGTAGTCAACACACATGCGCCATTTTCCATTAGATTTTTTAACTAGTACAACGTTTGACAACCAGGTAGTGTATCTGGCTTCAGAAATAAAATTTGCCTCTAGGAGGTCTTTTACAGCTTTTTCAGCAGCCTCCGCTTTTTCGGGAGACTGCCTACGCCTACGTTGCACTACAGCACTAGCAAGTGGGTCGACAGTAAGTTGATGGCAAGCAATGTTTGGATCCAGCCCGGGCATGTCGGCGGCGTGCCATGCGAACAAGTCAGCATTTTCTCTAAGGCAGGCTTTCAGCTGCTTCCTCGCCAACTCGGGGAGCCCTGTCCCAATCTTGACTCCTTTTTCTGGATCCTCGCCAAACTGGACTATCTCGAAGTCTCCATCTGGAATGGGGCGATAATGTTCTTTGCTCGCCTCGTCGTCCTCTTTCTCCTCCTTCTTTAGCTTTTTCTCCTCCTTATGCTCTTTCTTGGAGGTGCGGCTGTCAAGATCAACAGAGCTCACACTTGGACCGGGCAGACTTGGTGGTGCTTCCGGGGATGGTTCTGGTGGTGTTTCCGAGGAAGGCTTTGGCTTCTTTGCTTCAGGAGCTTTGCCAATGAAGTTGTTACCTTTGGATGCTGCGTCAAAGCACCTCCTCGCGGCTTCGATGTCCCCGTGCAAAGTAGCAACCTGCCCCTTATGAGTGTAATATTTCATCTTCAGGTGGGCGGTGGAGGGGACAGCCATCAGGTCTGCTATGGCCGTCCTGCCGATGATGCACTGGTAGAGGCAGGGGCAGTCCACGACCAAGAATTTCACCCTGATCGACTTAGCAGTCTCTTCGGAGCCAAAGGTGACGATCAGGTCGACATAACCCCAAGGCCTAGTAGTTGCTCCATTGAATCCTGTGAGGTCCGAGCCCATGTATGGGGTGAGGTGTGTCTCGTCCAGCTGTAAGGTCCTGAACAAACTGGCGTACATGATGTCGCAAGAGCTCCCCGGATCGATGAGGACCCGACGAACGTCCATGTTGGCCATGTCTGCCCGGACGAGGAGGGGAATTTGGAAATTGGCTGTCCCACCGGGCAGCTCTTCTCGATAGAAGGCTAAAGGCATTGATCGCCCCTTCGCCTTGTCCAGCGTTGCGTTCATGTTTGAGGACGTGTTGATGAGATCCTCGAATTTTCTTTTTATTGATCCGACGGTGTGCTTGTCCATGTGACCGCCGGATATGACGAGTGAGTCTGTGAAGTAGTCCCCCGTGCTGAGCGTAGGACTAGTATGGGTGTCCCCAAAACCGCTGGGGATAGCAAAGTCTTCTGGCCGGGAGACGCTCATGGCAATTTGCTTGGTGCCACTCTGCCCGGCTGGTGGGGGAACTACCTCCTCGACGGCGCGGGTCTCCGCGGCCTCTGGTCGAGGGTCATTGTTTCTCTTCACGAACTCTCGTAACTGTCCGTTTCTTATTAATATTTCGATAGCATCTTTCAGCTGGATGCAATCGTCGGTCCTGTGACCGTAACTCTTGTGGTATCTGCAATACCTATTCTTGTCTTGGCCGGGCTTCAGGGGAGTCGGCTTAGGCTGTTTTACATTCGCTCTGTTAAACTCAGAGACGTGAACTTCAGCAAATATTTCTCCCCGTGACTTGACGAGGGGGGTGTATGTGGCGAATGTGCTTGGAGGGCCACGAGATTCACGCCTGTCGCCCCTCCTTCGGTCTCTGCCCCTCTCGCCGCCCCGATCGCCGCCTCTATCATGTCCCCGGTCGCTTCCCCTGTCATCGTTCCTGTGGGTGGACTCGCGGGCAGGGTGGCTGTTTCCAGGTCGGGCAAGGCGAGCGACATCAGCTGCCTGGACCTCCTCGTAGTCGATGTACTTTTGAGCTTTTAGGAGGAGGTCGTCCCAGGTGGGTGGTTTTTCTATGCCCACAGCTTTAGCAAAATCGCTGCCCGGGCGAAGGCCCCTTTGCAGCAAGTATTTCTTCATGTCGTCTGTCGTTTCGACCTGTACAGCCTCTTTGTTGAATCTCTCGACGAAGTTTCGGAGAGTTTCGTCTTCAGCTTGGTATATGGCCTCCAAGGCATGCACAGTCTTTGGGTGCTTGCGGGAAGCAGTGAAGTGTCTGCTAAACTGTTCAGTAAGATCCCTCCATGAATGGATGGATTGAGGGGGCAGGCTTTGGTACCATGCCATTGCTCCCTTCCTCAGCGTGGTTGGGAACAGTCTGCATCTAATGGCCCCGCTAATGTTCCTGAAATCCAGGTTAGCGTTGACATTAGCTATGTGGTCGTCGGGGTCGGTCAAACCATCGTACGCGGGGAGCGTAGGAGGTCTCTCGAAGCCCTTTGGGACACGCTTCCTCAGAATGTCTGTGGACAGGGGGCATCGGGGATCGCCCTCGTCACTCCCGTTAGGAGAATGGTCCTCGGAAGATCGGGGAGAGTAGTCGCCGGGCATGGGCGTTGGACTGCGAGATTTGCGAGGACGATAGCTGCCCGACGCGCCGTGCTTGGCCATGTTCGCCAACCCTTGAGGTGAATGGCGGCGCGGGGCTTCGTGCTTCCCTTTCTTGCCCGGGGAGAGCCTACCCTCGCGATGTGGAGGAGTACGATCCCTCTTCCGAGGAGTAACTTCGACCCTCTCTAAGTCGGGGCGTCGATGTTTGACGGCCGCCGGACGGGGAGGGGAAGGTGTAGCCTGGTGTCTCCGCGGGGGAGAGTTGGTCTTTCTGCGACGCCGGCTTTTCTCCAGCGCGGCGATTCTTTCGCTCTGCTCGTCCAGTCGACGATTTTGAGCCTGCATGGCCTCCGTTGTTTGTTTGAGGGCAGCGATCAAGGCTGCGACCTCAGAGTTGGCCAAGACGGCGGGCTGTTCGGCGTTGTTTGCCGGAGCTTCTTGCTTGAATTGCGGGCGTTTGCCCATACGACGATCGGTTAGGTTCTCAACGTCTTCTTCATCGGAAGAGAGTGAGGTTTCCCGTCCGTCGCGGGAGTCTGCTTCTGGACCGCGCGGTACGGTGGTATTGTCACGCACCGGTGATAGCACGGTGTTATGCTGCGGCGGCGGAGAGGACGGAACGTTGAGCACGTTGTCGTCGTTGGCATCGGTGTTGAGTTGCTGTGATGAACTAGCCATGATGAAAGTTGTTGAAGAATGGAATCGGTTTTGATCTTTGTTTCTTTAGGAAAGATTAAAGAAGGGGAGGAACTCAGTTCCCACAGACGGCGCCACTGATCGTACCTGGTGATCAGAATAGATTGATGGCCGGTCCGTTGAGCAAGCTTCCACACCGAAGGGGGGGTTTGTACCTGCAGGTGCTCCGATGCCTAAGTCAGCAAAGAGAACAAGAGAGATACAATAGAAGAGAGAGAAAGTATAGTGAGAATGAATCAGAATACCTGGCTCTCCTGTATAGGAGAGCTTATATAGTGCCCCCAGCGCTGGGCCAAAGGTTGGTCTATTGGGCCTGGATAACCGGCCCAATAGGCTCAACTGCCAGGATAGTCCCTGTATCGTAGGGGAAGGCCGTTATTCGCCTCTATCCTGGTTGGAGTCGTTCCGCTATTCGCGGGTAAGGGATAGACTCCGTGACAGCTGTGGCGGGATAGAGGAGCACGTGATAAACGTGCTGCTTAGCTGTTAAGCTAAGGCTGAATGAGTCGTCGTGCACGGATAGCCGAGCACGTGATTAGCGTGGAGCTAATCTGTTATGTCGAGCAGGACACGTCATAGGCTGACGTGTCGGGGAGACCTCCCCTTATTGGGCTGTGCCCCAAATGTCGGGCATAAGTGATTGGGCCAGCTCTTGGCCCAGTCCAGAACACTCTCTATGAACTCACTTTTTTTTGTTTTTTGTTTTTGTTTTTATCTTTTTTTCGGTGTTGCAAGGGGAAAGTGATGCAAAAGATGGAACCAAATGGTAGAGAATATGAATACAATACAAGTGATGGAAACGAGGGTTTGGATTTATAGGAAGATGGGAAAGTGACGCGTGTAAGAAAAAACACGTGTTTGAACAGTGACGATAGGGAAGAGTGAGGAGAATGTGATTGGTTGAAGAAGGAAACGTGGCGATAGAATGAGAGAAAGTAGAGTGTGAATTTGTGAGAACCAATGGAGAAAAGAGAAGTGCACAGTGGTTGTGACTAATGAGAGACACGTAAGACTGTTTTGTTTCGGGGATTGTGATTGTGAAGCTTTGACCGTTGGATGGTTTGATAGGAGGAGAGGGGTTGATGATGGCGACGATGTGTGCCACGGCCAATAGCAGTAACAGGTGGACGGCTCGATAAGATAACCATGCGAATTGTAGTTTAGTGATGACGTGATATTGCTGTTTTAATTTTCAGCAAATGGAGTACTGGTATTTACCTCAGGTTAAAATCGAAAGTTAATCAGGCTAATTCTAAGATGGAGTTGGTTCAAATGAGAGAATGTTGGTTTGAAATTTGCGTAGATATTTTGTGCCTACCTGGTAGCAGCACCATATAAGTAAGTATATTTTATCTAGGACAGGGCCATGGCCCTCCCCAGAATTTTTAATTTTTTTTTATAGGTATACTATTTAGCGGCGGTTGTAAACCCCCACGAAATAGTCTGTGTAGTTTGTTATATTTTGTTTTGTGGGGGGATTCAAACCATAAATCCAGTATTCTTTAACAGATTTGCTCTTTGCGGGGTTGCAAACCCCCGCTATGTTTACGTCCCATAATTCAAATGATTCAAATATACTTTTTAATTTATTTTTTTAAGCATCCCTTCTAATGTTTTATTGTTTAATAATTTATAGATGTCTTAAAATGTGTAATTTATTTTGTTGAAGTATTCAAGTATATTTTTTTGGAGAAAAAAGTACTCAAATTTTTATTTAAAATAGAGTTTGTGCATAAAAATTCATGTTTGATCAATCTTTCATTAAAAAAATTTAAATTTTTGTTAGAGAGATGCATATAATATTATAAACATAAATACAAAAACTAATTAAAAAGTATGAAGTTTACACATTTGACATAAAATATATTTCATAATATATTTTTAAAATTTATTTAATAAACATGTTAATGGTCCACCTTTTAACTATTTTTGAGATATCCATACTAGACAGACTCTCAATATGATATGTCTTTTTTTTAGTAATTTCTTTTGCATATTCGATTTATATTTGTAGCGGCCCGCCCTAATTTTTCAGGCTAGCTCCGCCACTGATCTTACCATGATCATATGTAACATTTGTCTGGTGGTATTCCTCTTTCATTCTAGTGAATGGAAGAGATGTGCTCCGACGCTCAAGTTAGTAAGAGGTGGAGTAAGGTTTTAAGAATAAAATAGAATGTATTCGATTCCTCTCCATGAGAGGAGTACATTTAGCCTTCAATGTTGGGCCAAGACTATTGATTCACAATGTCATCAATGACTGTCGGAAAATGGCGGAAGAGTCTTGATGGACAATAATTGTTCATCATTCCGATGTCGAACGTTACGATATGCTCAGTATATTGTCTGTTGACTTTGGCAACGTGATTTTGGATTGCGCAAGTGAGTTCTGCTCAAAAGTCCAAGAAGAGAATTTTCTCAGCTATTGGACATTTGACCCAGTTCAGAACAATAAGTTTTATAAATCATTTAATCAAATGAAATGTAATGTGATATATTAATTTAATGGAGAGACATATTGATTTAAATAGTGAAAATAAATTTGTGTGAGAAAACTTGAAAGATTTAATTTAGCAAGAGTTTATCGCTGATCATTTGGGTCCAACAAGTTTCGAAGGGTAAGCTACGCAAAAAAAATTAAAAAAATTTGGATCTTTTTTATAACAAAAATTATATTTGTACAATCAATTATCTCTTTATTGTTTTTGCCCCGAAAAAAGAGAGAAGAAAAAAGTTGTTTCTAAAGTTGTCCCAAATTTGGTTGTACATATATCACTACATCTTTTTATAGAGAGACTAAAGAGTACACCTATATGACACATTAATTAAAATATGGATATTAATTTATTTTTTTTAATTAATCCTCCAATTCTCAAGATAAGAGGTCTGATAATTTAGAGTTATGCTATGAAATAAGTAAAATTTAACTAAAATTTATTTTTATCAATAATCGAACTCCAGTTCTTCCAAATAATTCGTACTAGGTACATTGCATTAGGATGTCTTTAAAGACACAATGTCAAGAAAGTAAATATCAAAATATTTTACCAGAAATTGTATATTCAATATTTAAAAGGGGATCAGGGGAGTACATATATTTTAAAATAAGAGGGGGTAATACTCTAAAGTCCCGTTTGAATTTGAATTATTTTTTAACTTATGAAAATAGGTTATGCAATTAAATAAATTTTTATGGTAATTTATAAGTTTTTGCTAACAAAAATTGTATATTTATAAGTTGTTTTCTCATAAATTTTGCTAACAAAAATGGTATATTTATAAGTTGTTTTCTCGTAAACTACTTTAAAAAACTTATAATAATGCATAAAAACTTATTTATTCACATAAATTGTTTCGCATAAACTCAAAAATAAGTCAATTTAGACGAACTCTAAATTAAATGAAAGTTAATAATGGGAAAGACTAACTAGTATTCCGGGGCACTAACTAAGGATACCTAATATCGTAAAATTATATTGAAATTTGTGTAGTAATGTTTGTAAAGTATAAAAAGTGTTGTTTTTAATGGATAAGTTACTTTTTTTGTATCCTTATTTAGTTCCTCGAGCGAGCCAGGCACTATTAAATATGTTTGAATCTCATTCCAAAAATTAGCTTAAAGGGTGGGGTTGTCTCACATATTTATACACTTCACATTTCAGGAACCTAAGCAACGTGAGACTTCAAACAAACCAACAACACAACTGCATATTCCAACACTCACCCTCACGCCTAGTGTGGTCCTGGGTCAGATGACCACATTGGAGTCATTAACCCGACTCTGATACCATGTTAAATATGTTTGGATCTCATCCTCAAAAATTAGCTTCAAGGGTGAGATTGTCCTCACATATTTATACATTTTACATCCCGGGAACCTAAGCAATATGAGACTTCAATCAAACCAACAACACAACTAGATATTCCAACACCCACCATCACGTCTAATGTGGTCCTAGGTCAAATGCTCACATTGCAGTCCTTAATCCGACTCTGATACCCATGTTAAATATGTCCGGATATCGTCCCAAAAACTAGCATCAAGGGTGAGATTACCCTCACATATTTATACACTTCACATCTCGAAAACCTAAAACGTGCGAGACTTCGGTCAAACCAACGATACAACTATATATTCCATAGTTAGCATGACCCATTTATTATCGTACGAGACAGGCAACCAATAGGAGAACACCAACGCATTGTGCAATAGATAACGATTGCCACTATTTGGATGCAAAGTTAACTATCCATCACTATCAGCACAATATTATGCCACGTTTCTACTTGACAGCCTTAATTTGCCGAAATTGGCAACAAAGAAGCCCCAAAAGTATAACTCATAGACTATTGTGCCCATTACTTCTTATAGTCATGGTGGGGTAAGCGTAAGCCTATTATACGCACAGAACATTGTACACTGCTTCGGTGCTTCCTTCCTCAGATCTTGATATTTGAATATTTGAAGGTTGCGTTCAATAATTCCGGCGATCAAGAATGGGCTGGTATAAAAGGTGGATCCCATTGCATGCATGTAACAATGAGTACAGATGGACTGATCACAACCATTGGTTTTTATGTTAACTTCTTGTTGGCTCCTACTTTTGTTCACTTCTTGAATGGCGTGGTTTGATTTGTTGGTTAAATAGCCATATCGAGATTATTACAACATATATAGTACTAATACTACTACTAGTTTAGGTTTTGAGTGGATGAAATTATAGCACATGGTTTCATTATTGAGCAACATAGCACGATGTTAAATCAGTACTGCACAATAATTTATACACCTCCGGTTTCATAGGCTAATAAGTGATTAATCGGGTAGAAATATATTGAAATAAAATAAAAACCATATTAAAATAGTTATTATTTGTTTTAAAACTACATTATAAAAATAAATTATATGTTTATGTGAACTTAACTTAATTAATAGAGATATTGTATTGTCTATATAAGGGTCGATGTTCGAACTTTGAACATCCCCACTTATTACTAGACAAAAAAACATCCACAAAGTCTTAAGATTCATTAGCCATATTTAATTATTAAACTAATGTCTCAATGACACTAATTAGCATTTTACTCAACAAAATTGTTCCTTTTTAAGTTCATTTACGGTTTAAATATAATATTAGACCATGCAATTATAGTCTTTATTAATTTTAGTCTCCGTAGTTTTTTTGTTTGGATTCAATACCCGCAAATTGAAAAACAATTGTTTTTAGTCTTTGAAATCACTTTATTAAACCACGTGACGCCACACGTCAAACCACGTTTGTCATTAGGGATTAAACCCATCAAATTTTAAATTTTTAGGGATGAAAATAAAATAAAAAAAGACTCACGGGAACTAAAACAAAAAAATATTATATTTGCAGAGACTAAAATCATATTTAAACGATATTTATTTATTTAAATTGACAGAGTAGATCATATATATATATATATATATATATATATATATATATATATATATATATATATATATATGATGTTTTTAGGTTCTATTTAGTATAGTTTTTAGTAGTTTTAGTAGTGATTGAAGACCAAATCAAAGCAAATACATAAAGTTACAAAGTTACTTGACCAAGAAGCAAGAAAAGTAGAAAATGCACAAAAAATGGCAAAAAAGGAAGAATTACGCTCAAAACCACATCGTACTGAAAATGCCATAACTGGAGCTACGAGTGGCGGATCGAGACATGTGACCATGTGTTGGAAAGCTAAGACAAAGAGGTACAACTTTCGTGTTGAAGCAAAAATCAAATTATGGACGCCACCGTGGCTACGATGGGCTACATCATGGCCACAATGACAAGCAAACATGGCTGAAATCGTACCCACGATGAGATTGATAGCAGAACAATGAAAGGCGGTTTAACAACAAAGAATATATGAAGCAAATCTTTTATCGTACCACGATAAGATCCATCGTGGCCACGATGAGGCAAATTTGAACGCCATCGTGGCTACGATGGATACGATGGGTCGGGGGGAAAAGCCCAAACTCAGCTGAAAAACTATAAATAAAGCTCTTCTCCTTCACAATTATTCATTCAAAAGTTTAGAGAGCTATAAGCCTCTAAGGAGCAAAGGAGGAGGAGCAAGGAGGGCTAAGGAGCTCTCAAGGGAATGAGACTCTCCCCCACCATCGGGAGACGAAACTTCCTCCACAAGGAATCGAGGTTATTTTTATGCATGTTTTCTTTATTGTTCAATATGCTTAATAGTAGTTAAGTCCCTTTAAGTTGGGTCGAGTAGATGGACTCCCTTATGAACGCTCAGGCATCTAATTTGGTTTGAACAAAACTATATACAATTACTATTTGGTTATTATGCTTATTTATACACTTTCATATATGATTGACCACATATTTTGTTAGTAACTAGAGTCGAAGTGGATCTTGTGACACATCTGAGACTCCGAACTAAAGAGATAATATAACCAACAAGAGACCATTAAATTAAGTATCAGATGTTAAGTTTGTGATTAAGATTAGCACATAATTAAATTTTGCATGATTTAAGTTAATCAAACAAGGTAGGAGAACGCGTGACAACTTGTTAAACGTTGAACTCGAGGATAAAGATACTATAAAAAACATAATTTGTTAAACGTTGAACTTAAGGGTAGAGATACTATAAAAACAAGGGGGAAACCTATCGGCGGTTGATTTCACTTAGTCGATTGCATTAGATGTAAGGAATGGTAACACTGAACTTATCTTAATAGAAATTAATATACCAGATAATAAAGTAAGCAGATATAGCACCAGTTACCGAGCAGGAAAAGGGGAGGGATTCGAAAGCACTTAACCTACTTTTATCATCTTAAACTCTTTCTTTTATCTTTAGTCTTATATTATCTAACTTCTGTCTCAAAACATTTTTCAAACAAACAAAGCGAAAGCAAAACTATCTTAATTCCTAAACGAAACTAATCGTCTTGGCACGATCCCTGTGGATACGAACTCATTCTAAACACTAGAGTGTGAATTATTACTCGACGAGACTGATCCACTTGCCAGACTGCAGTCAACATACTATATTGAAGTGTCTGAAATATTCAAATTTTTGGGTATATACACTGGATCAAACTTAATCCTTCAACTTGAAACAAATAAAAACATTGCACAAGATAGAACAGTAGGAGTTGAACGATAAATATGTGTAACAGTACTATGACCGAAAAATAGTTAAAAATAAAATAATTTATGTTTTACATTTTAATACATTCGTGTAATAGTAGCAGTTGAACAATAAATTTTTTTGGTACAATGAACAATAAATTTGTGTCTAGAAACCAATTTTGAAATTAAAAGTTTCAAATTTTCACTTAGAATCAATTTTAAAAATAAAATCAATTATACTAAAATAAATTAGTGGACATATTAAGAATATAATTTGACACGTCTAAAATCAATTTTGTATCCTCAATATAAAAAACCTAACCATAAGTTACCACAAAATTGATTTGTAAAATCAAAATTACTTTTATTTATAAATACATTTTCAACCTATCTCACAAACAATTCTTAACATGAAATTCTAACCATTAGTCTATTAAAAAACAAACAGAGCAAATACATATATACCACGTGCTTTCGAGAGTTAATTTGTAATAGATTCAAGACAGTAATTCGTCAAAGTATGTCTCTTTCAAAAGTTGAAAGGCGTCGTTAATCAGTCCAATAATCAATTAGATAAATTACACAAAATCTTTAAATATACAACTCAAAGTTGCATGCAATCTATAAGATAGATACATTGAGTCATTGATAAATAATACTCCTCCGATCCTATATATAAGAAGAGTTTTACTTTCTAAATTCATTCAAGAATTAATATATTTAGACTAAATTATTGTCTAGATACATTAATTTTATAATAATAAATCTAAAAAGTGAAACTTCTTTTATATATAGGATAGGAGAAAATAACGTAAAATAGTTGTTTGCATTTAAAGGAAACCGAATAATAAAAGATTGACGCAGACAACAAGCTGAATATCTACAGTGTTTTGCTTCTAATATTATGACACATGGGAAGGTTTCACTCCATATATAATTATTGGAGCATTTTAATCCAACCATGTTTCGACACAAGAAAGCAACTAGAATATCGTAGATAGATTTTGAAGATCATGATACCAAGTGGTTTGCCATATAGGGTATCCTATTCTATATATAGGTGCTTAGTCTTATTCTTAACTAGTAACCGACCCGTGCGATGCACGGGTTTGTAGTGACCTCATTTATATAACAACCATGGTCGCTGCCAATCATGGTCGATATGAATCAAAGTAAGCTAAAAAGAACTATATGGTTTTGATCAAAATAGTACAAAATGTCATTTATATCATAACATTTCCTAAGCTAAAAAGAACTATATGGTTTTGATCAAAATAGTCCAAAATGTCATTTATATCATAATATTTCCTACAAAGCATAGTAATCAAAATAGTCCAAAATATCATTTATATCATAATATTCCCTACAAAGCATAGTAACTAAAATAGTCCAAAATGGCATTTAAAAGAGCATGTCTTTGTTAGAGAGTTACACTCTAAGCAAGATGAAGAACCTCAAAAAGCAGACAAATTCAATTTTGTTCCACATATTACATAAAAAGTTCCAAAAGATAGGTAGTAGGAAATCTAGAGCATGTAATAGTGCTGGCTCTGGTAGAATTTCTTCCGGTTGCTGGATGTTGAAGGAGCATGTAGGGTAGTTCTAACACCAATGAAAGGAGCGAGCTTAAAGTAGATGGTCCTATTGTTGGATGCCTCGGTGACGCCAAATTTAACAATTACATCCTTAGCCAAATTATGCACCTTGCAAACATCACCCCATTGGCCTGAAATCTTACAGCTGATATAAGGACTATTGACAAACTTGAGATCACAGTGATTCCATGTATTGTCAAGCCAGTCAATTAATCTGAGTTGAGTCTCCTCATTAGGTAATGCATTTTGACAGAAACCTCTCCAATAGAGCGTCTGTTGAATAATTAAACAACATTTTAGTGATGAATAAAAAGTATTGATGATCTTGTAGCATGAGAAATGAAACATACCAAAGTCCCAGTTTGGACATCAGGAATAGTGAGAGTTTTCTCAAGACTGTGTGAAAAAACTTTTGGGAGAACAAAGTAGGGAATAGGTCCATTTGAAGTTGCTTCAAGGAGAGGTTTTTCCAACATTAGCTTATATGGAGGAGTTTTATGAGGATAGGTGATCTCCATGCCAGTAATGTATCGAACCCGGATGAAAAAAACAAAAGGACTGATCAACAAAAGAGTAATCCAAACACCAGCATTGATGTTATAGAAATCTCTTAATCGAGACCAACCATGAGTTAAATAAATTTCTGAATTGTTCTTTTTGAGTACAGCTACTTGGATTTGATTTTCGTTGATGTCCTGTAAGAAAACTGTATCACCAATGTACTGACCAATGACACGTGCATAAATTTCTGGTAGTTTCCCTCGATTCTACATAATAACCACAATATTAAGAGGAAGAGAATGAAGAGACCTTTAAATGTCCAACAAAGCAAAATATATGCTAAATAGGTAAAGAATTTGATATTAAAAGGCCAAACACAAAAAGACCAGATGCAAACACAATCCTAGGTGAACAGTTTGATGTTAAAAGACCAGATACAGACACAATCCTAGGTAAACAATTTGAAGATGCAAGAAAAATTTACAAACTTGGGGAAGAATTAGGGAGAGGAAAATGTGGTGTGACTTATCTATGCTTGCAAGTCAATTCCAAACTGAAAATTTGTTAGTAAAGCCGAAAAAAGAAGAAATAAAGAAAGAGATTCAAATCATGCAACATATGAGTGGAAAACCAAATATTGTTGAATTTAAAGGTGCTTATGAGGATAAAAAATCATTTCATGTTGTTATGGAACTTTGTGTTGGTGATCAACTTTAGGATTATTGCTAAATTGCTAAAGGGAAATACAGTGAAAGAGATGCAGCTTCAATTTGCAGACAAATTGTTAATATTGTTCATATTTGTCATTTTAAGGGTGTGATGCATAGAGATACACTTGCTGACTTCTACATTATAACCACAGCACTAAGAGGGGGAGAATGGATGAAAGTTGGCTAAAATGTTCACAATATATTTGCTAACTTATTTAGAAATCAATGTGTCAATGAAGAGGCCATTAGCAAGGTTGAGTTCACTCAAATTGGTAATTAAAAATGATTTGTGTAAAATACTACACCCTATCTTGTCTTATAGTATGAAATGATCAAAGAAGTGATGTGTATAGACCAAGTTAGGTAAATCTGAGTTCATTTAAGCATGCTAGCTTATTTTGAAATATAATGTATAAGTTGACATCCATTAACACAATTATCACAATATTAACAGCAAGGAAATGAAAAGGCCATGAAATGATCAACAAAGCAAAATAGATAGATCAGACTGATAAGACACACTATGAGATCATTCAATTCTGGAAATTAAAAATGTCTATTAAAAGCAAGAGAATGGAAAGGCCATGAAATGAACAACAAAACAAAACAGCTCATTCAAGCTGGAAATAATCACTATGAGCTCATTCAAGTATGTCAATTAAGAATGTCTTGGATAAAACACCCTCACAATTTTTTACTACAACTACATACTTGGTACCCAAAAAACATCCAAAAAAAAAACAGCATTGCTTACCTTCATGGGATTGTACTCCATATACCCTGTTCTTGTCATCATGGAAGACCATCCGTATTCTTTGTATAGCCTTGTAAGCAAGTCATTAAAAGTGTGCAGGGCAATGAATTATAGTTAATGTCATTAATTTAGGTGTGAATTACAATCAAGCTGAATAAAAACACATGGTCATGTAACTGATATATATATCAGATGAAACATGAGAATATATGTAATCTTTGATGTAAGTTTTGCAATTTTTAGATTTAAATGTAAGGCAAGATAAGCTGATTTAAATGTAGGAACCTGCAAAGTAAAAAACTATATCATCCGAATTCAATATATAACAGATATATATCTATCAGATAAATCTCAATAAGATGTATAAAATGAGTATTGAATTGGTTAATGAGAGTGCCAACCATAATGTATGGCAAGGCAATAATGAAAGTGTGTCTTGGTAGGCAAAAAATTCGAACCATAGGATATTAATGATATGCAAGCTTGTAATAGGTTAGCTGTTCACACACCACATGCGTGATCCTCTAAGAAAGCAAATGGAAGTTTATATTCCCAAAACACTTGCAATAAATATGGAAGCTAAATGAATAATAGGGTATAATAATGACATTACTACCTAGATAGGCTTGGCATCTAAAGTCACTCTACACTATCCCATTGGGCAAAATAAAGGTGGCAGAAATTACTAAGAAACTTCAATCTTGCATAAGATGGAATTTGTATAGGCAGCCACACAAATTGCAGCAAATGTTTTGTAACAAATTAACAATATATGCAAGTGGTAGTTTAATCAGCTAATCAAGTGGTTCAGGTAGGTCGATGATTATATCTTCCCTTGGTGTTCCAACGTCGTTTCCAACTGATAAAGCAAGAGTTGATCAAATTCTTCAACTACCACTTGATCAAAATCTATGAACAAATAACCAAAAATTAAACACCAACAATGGAATTCATAATAAAAAACTATGAACAAATAACATAGGTGGATGGACAACTAAGGAAGTAGGTTCGTGATCTAGTTCACCAATTTCCAAATGATTTTGAGTCAACACAATTGGAAGGGAAGCTTGGTATATCAACTACAGTTTATTTAAAATATGAATTACCATCATCAATTAAATAGGAAGTCATCGAAAAAGTTTGATATAAAACAGAGGGAAATACTCAAATTGCTCATTCATCCATACATAAAAAAGAGGATGAATATAATTAAAATATGTCAATGACCAAATATATTTTTGCCATCCATGAATGTCTCAATACATAGTTGAATGGGTCCATGGTAGAAATGAAATTTTGAATCAAACCATGAACATGGAAAATTGGGACTCTGTATATATAGTTCAAAGTACTGATATATACTTATTGATGCTATCAGACAAGCATAAAGAATGAGAAAGGTAGGGATTTATTTAAATGCAGATTGTTAAATGAGGATCATTATCAAAAGCAATTTTTTCACACCTGAATGTCTCTCCCACCAGTGTTATTTAGGTGTGCATGTAAAAAACTTGCAGCCCAAGAAACTGTTGGCTATGTACGAATGAAAAGGATTTTTGTAAAAGGTTTTTTTTTTTACACATATATGCATCCCCCACCATTTATTTGAAAGAACCATATACTTGCAGGTCAAGAGATTGGTGATGATGACTCAATGAGACACTTATTAAGTCAGCATTATCTCTAAAAATAATTTTTTTCCCACCACTGCTAGTTAGGGTGTATACAAAAAACAACATTGACTATAACTTGTAAGCCCCCCCACCCCCATTATTTGATTTGCAAGTTAGCATATAGTAACAAAGAACTTGAACTTATAAGTTGTAGGTTAAAAAATCAGATAACTTGCAGGCCAAGAAACTGATAGTTAGGGTGCATACAAAAACAATATTAGTCTATAACTTACAGGCCAAGAAACTGAAAATCTGTTTATTTAGGGTGATTGTCTTACAATTATTTCCTACACATGTACGCCCCCCACATCCATTCTTTGGTTTGCAAGCTATGTTTGTATAACAAAGAGCCTGGGCTTATTAGTTGCAGGTAGAAATTCAGAAAAATTACAAAAGTGAACCCAAGATTATAGAGTGTTATATTAGAAGTAATCGAGCAAATAATTAGAAGGTCAAAACCATACATTCTACTATTAGAAGGATTAATAGCTGACAAATATCAATGAATGAGAAAAGAGCAATAATTAAAGATACAACTGTAAATTATAGAGTCAAAACATCAATTGTTATTGGAAGGTTCATACAAAATCTTAGGCCTACACATATTGGCATACTCATAGAGAACAAAAAAATCCAAAAATTACACATACATAACTCAAGGGAAGGCCACAAAATACTGCTGGGAGATATATAGGGGTAAATAAGAACCATCTCTGACAAGTAATGTTTTCTGCAGAAGTCCATCCAACGACCAAAAACTTTGCAAGCTAGCTCACCATTAGAATCCACAGTAAACTGTATGCGACATGGATAGCGACGTCCGGTATGATCAACCAGCACCAATTCATTGAAAGTAAATGCGAAGGCAAATTCACCAAAGCCATACCAGGGCAACACCTGTGTAAGAAGAACAATATAACCATCAATTAGCACAAAATTTATTGATAATGTTACAACTTTAAAAAATAGATCATATATATACCAAGAATCCAGATTCAACATCATATAAGGTCAATTTCTTAAGGTAGGAATGGACAAAGGAACTTGATAGCACAGAACCATTGGAGGAAGACGGGAGAGATGAAGATGACCCAATATTGCCACTAATAATGGTGTTTGCCAACATAAATTTATGCGGAGGATCATGGAAAGGATACTTAACATCAATGCCCCATCTGGTTGTAAGACTTATGGCCAAAAGATTGGGATTAACATATGTAAAAGTAAGCCACGCTCCAAACCATATGTCGTAGAAGTCCCTAAGAACCAACCATCCTTGCTCAAAATACATGTCATTAGATGTTGTTTTCAAGACCCGAACTTGGATCTCATTATTATTAGGATCCTTTAGAATGACACTTGCACCAATCAAATCACCAAACTCACGAACAAAACATTTAGGCAATCTTCCTAACCTCTGTGGACAGAGAAAATAACAAATTTCATGTCAATTTAGAATGCTAAGTATTATATGGAATAAGTAAAAACAATAACATGTCACGTAAGCCTAGTCAAGTGGCATGATGATAAACATAGAAAACCACAAGTAATTAAAACTCATGAATCAATTGGATGCAATTTCAAACCAAAATCATGAAACAAAAAATTAGCAAGGAACAATGAATCAAAATGGAAAAATAAAATAGCAACAAAGGCTAAAATATAATTCCAGATATGCTATTAACACCAACCAACCTAAAGACAATATTAGATACATGTAATTTTCTGAAGTAGGAAATAGAAAATGGTTTTCACTATAGCATAAAAGCACCAAAACAATAAAACAGCACACAAATCTGCGAAATTTTTAGTCACCATGTTTTTTCTTCCACCAATAAAAACACTAACATATCACATAAGCCTGGTCAAGTAGCATTATGATAAAAGGAAAGGAGATTATAAAAGAAGACATACATTATGAGGATCATACTCCATATGGAAAGTATGGATGTTGCTGAGTATCTTATGCACACATGAACCTTGGGCCTCATCGATTTCTTGCGCAGATTCAACATCCAGGTAAGTTGCGCAGTTGATGAAAGAGTGACTGGTGGTAGACATGATAAGAAAGAGTGAAGTTTCTTCTTGAATGAAAGGGAAAAAAATGAACTCGGTATAATGTGCTTGAATGAATGCAAAGAACAAACATTTAATGAAGAGAGAGGAGGAATTCGGTGAGAGAAGAAGAATGCAGACATTTGTTGGCAAATTGTGGATGTAGAAGGATAGAAGAAGCTTGCTTAGTTCCAAGAAAGATGTGCAGCCAATGAGAGTAGTTGAATAGGAATGATTACATAACATGATATTAGAAAGTGTGAAGTAAATAATTTATCATTCCCAAGAGAGACACATTGGATGTAGAATGGATCAATGAATGCGTATTGGTTGATTGGCAATGCATCGATGCATAGATACACGAATATAGGTTTCTTGTTGATGATGCATACATCGATATTATGATACATCACTACAAACAAAAATACTCTAAGCACTAGATGTCATTATAGATTGCGATGGCCATGGACATAGACTTAAAACCTCATCTTAAACCTCATAATAAAATAGGAATAGCATGCCATGTGCAAGAATTTATTTAGGTGTACATCTGGAACATTGAACCCTAATGGAACCCTAAAATGAATTGAAACCCTAAATGGCATGGCAAGATGTGATTGGCCAGAAGAAACAGATGTAGAGAATTGGTTGGACAAGAAATTAGGGTTAGCAAAAAGGATTTCAAAAACAACTGATCCTTTAGTATATAAAGATTAATATTTTGGTTACTAACTTTGGTTGGATTTTTCCCACATGTAGTTTTTTCTAATGCTGCCCCATATGTAGCTAGGCCGTTTTATTATGCAATTTTCTATGTTTATTTTTGGTATTATGCAGAGGTTAACATACTAATAGGGGCTTAGTTGTGTAATATAGGTAAGCTTTCTTTTTTGTCATCTATCTTAAAGAGGAAATGCAGATTCTATAAACCCCTCACAAATAAAAAGAATGGTTCTTATTATAAAGAAAAGAAAGAATAGTAAACTAGTACTATTTTTATTAGCTTTAAACTACTATTCTATTACGTGTTTCTTTAGATAAGGATTGGTTACTTGGTCCAATACATATCCAAGTCCGATGCAAACTTTAAATTGAGGTATTTAGTTGTAATATATTTTAGTTTGGACTTACCTGGCTGAGACATACATCGCCAGTTTCCTTTAATCACGAAGTCGCACCTGAATTCGAAGTGCTAGCCCTTAGTTTGACTCCGGAAATAAAAATACCCCTACAGTGGAATGTTGCTTTGTTTGGTCGGATTGTTCCGGTGAGTAAGGGCGCTTATTTGTCGATGGAGCTTATTTGGATTACTAAATTTGTTTACATTTAGTATTAATAGGTTGGATGAGATATTGAAGAGATGATATATATAGTAGGTGTGAAAATGAAAAAATGTACTTCAAAAATAAACTAAATATAGTTCAAAATATATGACTTTAAATGTAGAGAATTCAAATTCAGGTTGATTTACTTCCTAATAAAATTACTATAGTTTTGTCCCTGTGAGGTTTTACTTAATTGGTAGGGACGTCACATTTTATATGTAGAGGTCAGAGTTCAAACTCTGGACACCCAATTTATCTATCTTAAGGGTGAAATTTTTAATCATTAGACTATCTGACAAAAAAAATATATTATAATTTTTTTAAGAATAAAATTGTTATAGTTTTATTTAAATTTTATTTTCAATGCTTAGGATATGCTAAATTATTTATTAAAATAATATAAACATTTTCTTTTAATATTCAAAAAGCGTATTTTCATATTCAATTGTTGGTGATCTGAGACTATGGATTAAAAGGATGTTGAAGCGCTACCACCCACTGTCAATGGAGATCCGCCTCATTCCACCATGGGTATTGGATATTCGCCATTTGTCGACATTGTGATGGCCGACGGTGGCATTGACAGTGGCGTTACCAAAAACCCTTGATCAAGGGTTCATACTTTTGAACAAAAATTAATGATTTTAATAATCTATAAATAAGACTACATCCGTCCCTAATTATAAGACCTCGTTTGACCACTACACGTACGTCAATGCACAATTTTGATAATTAATATCTTTAATTGTCTATTAGTAAAAATTATAAAAATTTAATATTTTGAAAATACTAATCAAAACAAATTGAACAATATCTTATATAATAATATTTACATTTATATATTATTAAAAAAATATGGTCAAAACCAGAAATAATATATTTTTGTTAAACAGGGTCTTATAATTAGGGACGGAGTAGTAGATATTAAAAATAATACACTATACTCAATTTACGTTGTCTTAAAAGGTTACCCTCTACAATTGTCTTAATGTTTGGAAAAAATCAATTCATTATCAATGTTGTTGCTCGTATCTTCCTCAACGTAAGTCAAAAAATAGATGAATTAAATTGATTTGGGCTTGTTGGTACTACGTTGTTCAAACAATAATGCTCATGTGTTCAAAAAACAAAATATATAAGGACATATGCACAATTTTTTTTAAAGTTTAGAGGTTCCACTGAACCCCTCACTATACTGTAGCTCTACCACTGATCATGTAGGTAATATTTAAGTTTGAGGAATTTAATATTTCAAAAATTAGCAAACTGTATATGTGATATATAGCCATGTTTTTTAAATTTCTTTATGAAAAAAAAAAGGTTCTAAAAAGGGTTCTTTATATAAAACGAAGATAATCATAACCACTGACTAGCTGCAATTTTTTTTCAAAATTCTGAAATAAATTGATGCCACATACTTAGATGGCAACACCTACTGTTTGTTCAAATTTGGAAAAGGAAATTTAAATTAAAACTTGAAAACCTATTGTTGCAGAGAAATGTGAATATAAGTACACATAACACTGAGGTGATAGTAGAATTTAACATTTTTTTAGATAGTTGATTGCTTATAAAATGTAGGATTTAGACTACTTGACCAAAAAAATAAAAAGGATTTTAACATTTGTTGTTTCCTTTTTCTTATGGGCCGCCAAACATTTTAGATAGTATTAATTTTTTTTAAAGAGTAATTCTTTTCGTGCCCCTGAACTTTCAATTTTATCCCCTTGCATGTTAAGTAGCAAATATGTAAAGTGGCAAGCATTGGGGAAAATAATAGCTTGCTACCTAAGTAACGAACCTTATAAAAATCAAATTCTCATTTTAATGAAACACAGTTCCTGAGTTAAAGTGTGAATCATTAATTCACCTCAAAAAATATATTTTGAATGAAACACTATATGATAAAGTTATTAAAAAAATGAAAAACTATATTATAGAATCATACGGTGTATGTGTGTGTATGTGTGATTGGTCGATAATATGTTACAATTGCTCCAATGATCAATCAAAATATGATTTAGATTGTGGCCAAATTTTTATAAGGGTCATTAGTTAGAGTGCAAACTGAATTCACACTATAAGTAACAAACTTAGTTTGAGTTCGCACTCTAATAAGTAAACTGAGTTTGAATTCGCACTATAAATAGCAAATTGTGTTCGAGTTCGCACTATAAGTAGCAATTTTTTTTCATGATATTTCTATGGGAAATGCCAAATGGTACGAATCAAAATTTGAAGAAAAGCAAGAATTACACTGTTATTAAATGGTTATTACTTTTTTGCCTATCATTTGTCTTCTATTTTACCACCACTACTCGCATGTATGGTTTACTTTTTCCCACTGTTGTCCATTTCGTTGGTTAGTGGTTCGTACCGCATAGCATTGCTCTATTTCTATTCATGGGGGCATGACGGGTGCATATTAAATGTCGAGGTTGAGATAAAAAAAAAAATGTTGTCCGCTACTTAAAATGCAAACTAAGTCTGCAGCTTAAGTAACAAGTGAATAGAGGTGGGAATAGGCTAGGCCGAGTTAAGTTTTGGCAAGCCTGAGCCTGACCTGTCAAAAAATTGAACGCCTGAGTCTGGCCTATGGCCTATCATAGACTTATTTTTTAGGCCTAAGTCTGGCCTTTTGAAAGTCTAACGTGGCATGTTAGCCTATTTAAAAGTCTATTTCACATGAACATATTTAAATAAATAATTATATTTATTTTTAAATATACTTATGAACTAATAAACTAATGTCCTTTTGATATTTAACATGATATTTTAGAGATTTTGACTATATATGTCATCATATTTCAATTCTAGTTTATGATAATACATTTATGTATATATGAAAAACTAATGTACATTAATAAACTAAACTATTGAAAAAAAGTTAATAAATTTATAATTTAATCAAAGTACAAATTTTAACATATAAATAATAAGTAATAAAAATATTGTTGATATTAACTTAAATATGCCGACCTAGTAGGCTAAAAAGCTTTTTTAATGGTTGCAGCCCGACATATTTAACTAAATAGGCTTATAAAAATGCATTGGTTTGCTCTATTTAAAGAAATATGCTAATCTGACATGAACCTTTGTAGGCTAGGCCTTAAGGCCTCGTAGGCCGGCCTGACCTATTTCCACCTCTACAAGTGAAATATTTTGGTAATTTAGAACGGCGTGAGAAACTATATGGGCGCAAAAAGATATACTCTTTTTTAAAACAAAATTATTAAACAAAAACGTCAGTTTTACGAAAAGGCCCAGTTATTATTGTGGAAGTCCATCTCTTTGGAGCAGCCAAGATAGATGTTCTTGTGATGTCCACAATGGGCTCTAAATAACCACAACAAGTTGAATTTTACTCTCCTGACACCCCCCCCCCCCCCCCTCCCCTCCCATCTCTTTTCTTTACTCTCACCATTAGGCCAAATTTAGTGACTTTCTATAAGTTTTTTTTTAAAAAAAAAATTTCAACAAAGAAGAGATTTACATTATTTTTTTATTTTTTTGTTGGTGAAAATGTTATTTATTTTTTTAAGTATTATTTTTTAGCATACGAATAGGGCTTGTGAATACTCAGGGCCGACTTTGCCCGATCATTCAAATAATATCACCGGTAACTATCAATTGAAGTATCTTAATATTATAAAAAAACTGAGCTTCCCCTTTTTACAAATTAACTACTAAACATTATGGAAAACTTCTTTATAAACCATATTTTCAATTTCGTCTGTATCTTCCCTTTTTTCATTGGTTATTATCAATATTTTCAAGTCTTTCCTTGAAGTTACTCTTGACACTACAACATATAGTTGCCCATGAGAGAAAATTGAATGTGGACGATATACACCAACATGTTTAAGTGACTGACCCTGACTCTTTTTGATAGTCATAGAAAATGAAACAACCAATGAAAATTGTCTACGTTTAAACTTATCTTTTATCTGAAAGAGTCAATGATAATCTAGGAATAAAAACTTTCTCACCAATATTGCCGCGGGATATCACTCTTCCTTCAACGATATATGTTCCCAATTTTGTAATTATCAACGGGGCACCATTGCATAATCCTAAAGATTTTTCAAAGTTTTTGAGCAACATTACCAGTACTTCAGCTTTTAATCTTAGTTTGTGATTCGGAAAGAAACGATGGTGTTCAAGAATTCAGGGGTATGAATATCATCTGGTGTGTCAACATTTAAGTTGGGATGACGCGGAGAATCATAACTCAAATAAATTTTTTCTTTTGCATGAATTAAATCCAACACATGATCATTTATTACATTAACCGTTGAATTTTTAGGAGCTAATAACTCTATCTTGACAAAATGATGGATCATTCATATTGTGCAATAGATCTGGATTATGGATAAGTGTTATGAGCAATAGATAAAAGTGGATCACCTAAGATAGGAATCAACAGATCCGGTGGTATCTGTATTAATCTACGTCATTAGATTGTGCAATACTTCCATCACCAATACCCAAAATCCACTCTGAAAAATTCTTTCTATCTTCAATGTCAGAATCTGAACCTCTAGACATAAGTCTCATGTTAGTTGTCAATGTAAGCACCTCACAAAATCTCCATAACTGAGAAGAATTTATAGTGGAATTAACAATCACTTGTTCCTTTTGGTATAACAGGAAGAATCTGACGAAAATCTCCACTCAAAACAACTACTTTTCCACCAAATGGAAGGTTTTTCTCGTAGTATATCTTTCAAAGTACGATCAACGACTTCAAAACAATGTTTTTACATCATAGATGTTTCATCCCATATGATTAGCCTTGCAAGACGAAGATGTCTCATGAACATTTATAGGGATTGCAAACCTTGAGTGTACAGTTCTACCTCCAGGAATTAGCAAAAGTAGAGCGGTCAAAAGGGCGGCCCGAAAAATTTTGGCCCGGCCCGGTCGGGCTTCGAGCTTCGTCGGGCCGGGCTAAAAAGCCCGAATAAAAAACGGGCTACCAAAATTAGTGCCCGAGCCGGGCTCGGTTTATTTTTTTATTTTATTTTTTTAGTGCTCAAACTCAACATTATAAATAGGGTCAATAATTTTCGCGCTCCGTATTTTCACTCATCCGCTATTTACAAGTTTCTCGCGCGCCCTATTTTTACTCATCCGCTACCTACGAGTTTCGCGCGCCATATTTCTACTCATCCGCTACCTACGACTTTCTCGCACACCCTATTTTTACTCATCCGCTACGTACGAGTTTCTCGCGCGCCCTATTTTTACTCATCCGCTACTTACGAGTTTCTCGCGCGTCATATTTTTACTCATCCGCCACTTAAGTAGCGAACGGTGTTTTATAGTTTATATAAGTTCAAATCATCGAAAACAAATTATTTATATATTTTTTAATATTATTTTTTTATTATAATTTATTCGGGCTTACGGGCCGCCCGTGACCCATTCGGGCTAACTCATATTTTAATCGGGCTTTATCGGGCCGGGCTAAAAAAACCAGGAAACAATTCGGGCTAGGATTTTCAGGCTCAAGCCCGAAAAAATCGGGCTTGGTGGGCCGGCCCATTCGGGCTGACCCATTTTGACAACTCTAAGCAAAACAGCCATCCCACTTGACGCTACAGTTAGAACAATTTCGCCCTCTGATCTTAATGCTGCAGACATAGCTCTCCAAATATATGTTTTTCCAGTTCCTCCATATCAATAAAGGAAAAAAAAAGACTCGGTCTTTTTTCCTCAACCCTTTTCATAATTTTCTCATATATACTTCTTTATTCAGCAGTCATTGTCGACATCAATTCACGATGCTCACTTTGCAGAGATTGTCTGTCATAGTTCAATTAATCATAAATCAATTTGTTTAATAAATAAAATAAAAAAGTCAATAAATATAAAACGCAGCGAGAATCAACAGTTAGAACATATAAAAGAGAGAATAAAGCAATAAAAATCTTTTAAACAACGTAGCGCAAGTTGAGTTTCAATATTTTGATTAGACATATTGGCCATGGAAACACAAAATACGTGGAAACTAATCTCTATATAGATGAAGACTGATGATATAAGACACAATATATTGATATGTTTTTAATAATTGATTCTCATTTAATAAAAATATTGAATTTGTATAAAAAAAATTGAATCTGAGCTACATACAAATATATTGGATTTGTATCTAAAAAGAAAAAAATTGTGCTAGAAGTAATAAATAAAGTGAAGTAATTTGAATTTGGGTTACATACAAAAAATTGGATTTGTAAATAAAAACAAAAAAAGAAATGGGAGTTTGAGGATATAAAAAAAAAAATGGAAGAAGTAACAAATAAAATGAGGTTTTGTGTTTGCAATTAAGCATTTAACTCATATTAATTATGTGTTTCTTACAAAATACATCAAATTGATTGATATGACTTAATGATAAATATAATTAAAAATGTAACTAAAGGGTCATGAGTTCGAATCATGCTAAAGAATTTTTTAGCATTTGATTATAAATTATTATGGTTAAGATTAGTGTTAAATTAGATTTAGCCGGAGACATTACAACTTTATATATAAAGATTTTTGAATGTACCAAAAAAGAAAAAAAGTCAATTTTTGAATTTATAAAAACATGCTAGGTTTGAAATGAGAAAAATTCTAACTAATACCTATGAGACATGTTAGTTAATATGACCTATAAAGTCTCGAGCTTTACCGGTTACCACCTTACTAGCCCACGTGAGTTAATTAAAAATTGAATTATTATTGGTGAAGATTGATTTAGAAACTAGATAAAATTTGATTAGATCCAAGCTTAAAACTAGAATTAAATTCTACTATTAGATAAGCTTCAAGTAATTCACCAACAAAAAAAAAAAGCTTCAAGTACAAAAGAAATAACATTGTAAGTAATTTATTTTTAAAAGAATCGTAAAATTGGTTGAGAAAAATCAAATCAAATCAAATCTTAAAATTCTTGCTATAAAAAAAAAAAAAACTTAATCTTTTTATTATTCAAAGTTAGTACTTTGTAGTTGGACTTGGGCCTATTTTAATTATTATTTTTTTATACTACAGTATAAATTAAGTGGAGTCGGCGTGTTTATTTACTATTATTTTGGAATAATACAACGTGTTACAATTAATTAATATTGCGTGTCAAAAAATCCAACCCAATAATAATTGATAACATCGTGTTATTTTCCTCCACTTGCTAACCCCTTCTATAAAAAAACCACAAACCCTAAACCAAAAGCATTCACAAATTCAAAACGCGTTGAAGAAGATTTTCAAGGCGGCTATCTCTTTCGATCTCTTCCTCGCCGGTAAGGCAATTCGTAACCTCTGATAGCTTTCGAGACGCAGCCACCGTCTAGGGTTTTGTTTCTCATCTCATTCATTATCAAATTTCTTTGCTCGATTAGATTTTCGTTGTTTTTTGTTTTTCGTGTTTTTTCCTAAACTGAATCTATTCATCTTTGATTGTATTGAGAAAGAAGAAAAAAAAAACTTTTAATTGGTTCTGTTTGTAGTATTTTGTTGTGATTGTTGATTTGGTTGTGTGAATTTCGTTGATTGCAAATCCTTGAAATTAGGGTTTGAAAATTTGGGGATTTAGGGTTTGAAATTGATATTTTTCTCGAATTTTTTGTCACTTATTGTGAGGATTTGTGCTTGTTAATCCCATGGCGGCAGGAAGACAAAGTGTTTTAGGGAAGAGAGAGTCTTACAAATATGATTCTGTCAAGGAATTTGATTACCATAAGAAAGGTTCTTATGGAAAAGATGATAGAGAAGAAGGTGAAATTATTGTTGATGGGGATGACGCTTTTTCACCACCAGAAAAGAGAAGAAAATTCTCTCCTATTTTATGGGATATGGCTGAGAAGAAGGCGAAAGTTTCTTCCAAAGACAAAGTCACTGAGTCTCTAACTCGATCATCTGTGAGTCCTGGAGGCAACGGGTCGTCGATGAATTCCTCTTGTGTGGATGAAGAAAGTGATATGCAGGAATGGAATATCACAAAGTCAAAGTGGGCTTCTGATGATCTTTCACCGATCGGTGATGATGTTAAATACAAGCAACACAAAAGAGGCTCCAGTTCAGAAGTTGGTGGTAGTTCAGATAGCACAATTACTAGATCTGATGTTGATGAAGAGGGTAGTGTTTCTCCATCAGATACTTTTGAAAATAGTGGTGTGATGAACATGCAGAGAAATTTTAACATGTGTCAGAGTTGCAGAAGTGTGTCTGAGTTTGAAATGATTAAGAAAATTAATGAAGGAACTTATGGTGTTGTCTATAAAGCTAAGGATAAGAAGACTGGAGAAATTGTAGCACTAAAGAAGGTGAAGATGGAAATGGAGAGGGATGGATTTCCAATGACAGCCCTTAGAGAAATGAATATTCTCTTGTCTTTAGACCATCCCTCTATTGTGGATGTTAAAGAAGTAGTCGTGGATGATGACGATTGCGATGATGGTACTTATATGGTTATGGAACATATGCAATACGATCTCAAACAATTGATGGAGGCAAAGACCCAACCTTTTAGTATGGGCGAAATTAAATCCTTCATGAAGCAACTTCTTGAAGGAGTCAAGTATCTCCACGATAACTGGATTCTCCATAGGGATTTGAAGACATCTAACATTCTGCTGAATAAAGATGGACATCTGAAAATATGCGACTTCGGAATGTCAAGGCAGTATGGTAGCCCTCTGAAGCAATATACTTCACTTGTGGTTACACTATGGTACAGGTGAGTATCATTACAATGTTCTTTAAGTTTGGTTATCACTTAAATTATCTATGTTCTGGTTTTTGATTTTGTGTGTGTATTCTTTGCAGAGCACCTGAACTTTTGTTGGGCGCTAAAAAATACTCCAAAGCAATTGATATGTGGTCGGTGGGTTGTATAATGGCTGAATTACTTTCAAAGGAGCCACTTTTCAAGGGTAAAACGGAAATCGAACAAATTGACAAGGTAAGGTTATTACTAAAACAATTTGATATTTGCTTTATTTTCACATCATATAATATTTATAATGTGACACGGAACTTTGCTATCTTAGTAATGTTTGTTTGTTATCTGTCCACAGATTTTTCGAACCCTTGGTACACCAGATGAGAAAATATGGCCAGGATTATCCAAATTGCCGGGGTCTAAAGCAAATTTTGTTAAGCAACGGTAAGCTTGTATTTTCTATTATCATTTTTATTGTGAGCGATTTATTTTATGAATAGTAATACTTAAATGTTTTTCAACTCTGACATGAAGTTATTTATTGATATTGAAGGTGTAGTATGCTAAGGATGAAGTTTCCAGCTGCATCTTTCACTGGGATGCCAGTTTTATCCGAGTCGGGGTTTGACTTGTTGAATAAGCTTCTAGCTTATGATCCTGAAAAGGTATGTTATTTCTGTAATGATATCTGGTTGGTTTTTTGATACCTGAATCTGAATAATGCAACTGAACAGATATTTTGTTTATTCCCTTGCAGAGGATATCTGCTGAAGCTGCTCTGCAACATGATTGGTTTCGTGAAGGTCCACTTCCCCGATCTGATTTCAATCCAATTTTTTCCTCGTGGTAGTGCTAGCCGTTCAGACAGGTACTAATGCTAGAGGTGGATTCATGAAAATCCAAGAACAATATGTGAACTTAACACTTTTCCAACTTGTCTTTCCATCATTAGGCCTTTTATGTTATAAAATTGGAACGGACATTGATGTACAGTGAGCTGAGAAGGTACGACACCGGATTTTTTTTATATTGTAATTCCATGTAGTGGTGTACCCTTTACGTGGGATAAAATTATACACATATTTCAGGACTGAAGTAATAAATGAGTTTTTGCTATGGTATGTTTCTATTTATTTTATTTATTGCATTTGTTTCCAATTTTCTTTCTGATCCGAGTCTTCCAATTTTTGGGGGCTTCCAAGTGTTGTAGTTACTTTCTGTCCTGCAATTATATTTTGCTACCAGGAGATGCTCCTGAAAACTTTGGATATGTTGAGAAGTAAATCAATGCAGGGAAACTTCATTTCACCCCTGGTCAACACAGGTCATGATGTTAGTTTCTGAATTTTCAAATTTTCCCTGAAATATAATGATATTTTTATGCAAGAAATATTAACTAGTGCTTGAAAATGGATTACAAGGAAGCGGTTGATTGGTATGAAAAATGGTTTCGGAAAGAAACATTGGAAGGCATTGCAAGGGTGTCAATGCTCCCAGTCCAGTCATTGTCGCTCAATTTGTATCTTCCTGATAGGGTTGGGAACAGGCCAGGCCAGGCCAGGCCTTGACAGGCCTAAGCCTGGCCTACGATTTTTTTTCAGGCCTGAGCCTGGCCTGCGGCCTATCAAATGTTATTTTTTTTGGCCTGGCCTGAGCCTTTTAAAAGCCTGGCCTGGCCTTGTAGCCTGTTTAAAAGCCTGTGTTACATTAAAGCTTCTCTATATAGTTTTTTTAAATAGGCTAAACAGGCCTTAAAAAGTTTACATTTAAATTTTTATAATTTCTACAACATTAAGAAAAAGCTAATAATATGATTAACACAATAATTAAAAACTAATAAAATAATAAATACGATTACGAAAAATAATAATTATTATAAATAATATTTTTTTATAAGATATAAATAATAATATTATATAAATAATTATTATTATAAACAGGCCGGCCTATCAGGCTTCGTAGGCCTTTTTAGAAGCCTAAGCCTGGCCTATTTATGTAAACAGGCCGTTTTCAAAGCCTAAGCCTGGCATTTTTAATAATCAGGCCAGGCCAGGCCAGACTTATACAGGCCAGGCCAAAGGCCCCTGTAGGCCGCCTGGCCTATTCCCAACCCTACTTCCTGACTTCATGCTTGTTTATATATGACCTGTATTTTGACCAACCTCAATTAGGCCTTCTAAGTAGGAGAAATTAGTTACTAATATAATATAATTGTATTTTTTCTGATTCAAAATATTGTATTATGTTTATTTGTTTATTTTCATACTCTCCTCAAAGGGTGGTTAAGGTTCTCTCTTATGGTTGTAGGATGTTTCTCTTCTGGGTTAATCTGTGTAGTTTCTAAGCCCCGTTCAATAAAAAAACAACAGAAGGTTGATAAAATTATTTGTTTTCTATTGTGGGCATTTATGTTTTTATTTTACCTCATTTCAAATAGAATATTGCAAAAAATAAACTCACCTCCCTGAAGTTTTGCTAAATGTCACACAGCTCCCCTCTAGTTTTGTTATAGACAACAACCTCCCCTACGTTTAAACGGCGTTAGTTATTAGTTTTGTTTCATTTAAAAAGAAAAAAATTGAATCATCACACTATTGCTCCTTCATGTCCCCTTTTACTTCTTTTTTTCGATTCCTCTTTTATTTTCCCACCAGTTTATCGGTCATGCTTTCTAACTTGCTATATATCCTTCCTCAAGTTTGAAAGACCACGTGAGAAATTGAACATGCTCACAACTAAACATTTGCTCAGAATGTGCCATTTTAATCTTCCAATTTACAGTAGCAATTTAGCATCATGGGTTGATTCTTTGATACGATACATTGCTCATATGGAAACCAGTGACACCACCCCCTTTCTAGTCACACCAAACACTCCTATGGTGATTAAGGAAGCGAGGGAGAAAAAAAAAATAAAGGAAAGAAATAAACCAGCGACATGGAGAAATAATAAGTAGCTATTAATTCTCAAAATGGATCTGTAACCTTTTTTGCTTACATGAGATTGTTGCTTTGTGAGAGATGAAGATTTAACTTTCTTTTGCGTTAACTAAAACTAAGTGAAAATTATATTTCATTGCATTATTTCTTTGATTTTAATTCCCTTTTGTGAAACTCTCTGGTTGCATTATATTCCATTGCAATTATATTTCCTTGCTAATTGGTTGTGGATTGAGTTCTCCGCTTCGAGCTCAAACCAAGTAGGTCAGAGTCTACCCCCATGACCTGTGGTGTCCTTGTTGTCGAAGCTCACGCCGCAACTTAACCTTTGCCGCCGACCAGCGGTGTTAGCAGTGGGGTTGCGGGACATAATGAATTTAATTGGCAGGAACAATGAAACTTGTTTGCTGTTCGAAAGAACCAAAGGAATCATAATCATAAAGTGGTGGAATGCTTACGATATGAGCATATTCATTCCATGAAATGGAATTATAAAATGATTTAAATGAGAAAGAGGAATAAGTAAATTCACGGTTTAATGTTAAATGTTTTGAGATTGAAATATTTGATTTGTGCCTTGATTTTGGTATAGCCAGTCTTTTAGTGATTTTTGTGTTCTTTCAATTGATTAAAGATGAAGAAAGAAAGAAGATGAATGTTTGCTGTTCAAATTAGTTGAGTTATTTTATGTTTTTAATAAAGTTGATTGATTAAAAGTATTGCCCAAATTATTCATTAATTAGCTCCAAAATTAAGCGTAAATAAAAATATTTTAATGAAAAAATTCTGACAAAGTAGTGTGTAATTGTGTAGCCTTTATGGGGGGAGTCCGATAAGATTCAGCAGTTTTGCAACATTTCACCATCCATCTTGTGTGGTGCATCATGCACATTGTGCATACTAGATGCCACCCTCTAGAATCACTTCCTGCCAAAGAATTTTTTAAAAAAATGCTTAAAAGCAAGAATGGTTCAAAGCCAGAATGAATGGGTATAAAAAAGAGACCAATGAAAAAGAAAGAAAAACATGAACCAAAAGCAGAGTGAATGGCAATAAAAAACATAACCAAAAGCAGAGAGATGATGAACAAAAAAATGAGATGAAGAAGAAATATTAAGTTTTTGTTGTTAGATGTAAAACCCAATTATTATTATTATTATTATTATTATTATTATTATTATTATTATTATTATTATTATTATTATTATTATTATTATTATTATTATTATTATTATTATTATTATTATTATTATTATTATTATGTATTAGTGGAGAGATATTTGTTTCTTACAAATTTCATTTCCAGTAATAAATAGTGAAAAAAAAGTTGTTATTATGTTAGTGGTCTTTTTTTGTTGTTTCCTGTTTCCACTTTTTAAGGAAACAAACTATAACAATTTTTAAGATCGTGTCTCTCCAGATATGTTCAGTCACTTTATCATATTTTACTATATAACTTGGTTCGGTTATAGTTGGGTTGATTTTAGAAAATCGAACTTTTCCATTTCAACTCGTCCAAAACCGAAAATGTGTGACCGATGGCTCGACGACCTGCACCAATCCACATGCTTGAGCATTTTTCGGTTCGTGTTGTTTGGTTTGGATCGGTTTGCGGATTTTGTCCACTCCTAGTTTGCATGATGTAAACTACTTCAATCATCGAGTGTGGAATATACATGATGTTATTATGGACTTTTCACTTTTGACTACTAGATAATTCATACTCTTTTTTTTTATATAATCATAATTCATATTCAATTGATTTTCTCTCGTTCTCATGAATTAATGATGCATTTCAATAACAAATAACACAACAACTATATGACCATCAATATATTTTAAAGAATACTATCTCTCATTTTTCTTATGTTAAATATGATTTTTTGAATCATACGTGTCATGTGAGATTAAGAATCAATATTATTTAAAATTGAAATACAATGTGATTGTAAACTTTAACCATGTTGTTTTATTTTATTTTTACGAAATCGTATTACATTTATGTATTTATTATTTATCGAATAACTTATTATATTTAAATAATCGCATATAATTTTGTAATATCATATTGTTTTATCAAAATATAATTACTTTTTTTTTCTTGATATATCAAAATATAACTACAGATTTGTTTTGTCTCTCACTTTTAAAAATTTTTATTTTTGATTATTTTATTTTTCTTTCTTTTTTGCACATATGCATAAAAATAGGAGACATTGTTTGAAACACACGAGTTCAAAAATTGTTATCTGTCTAACTATTAATGTAAAATTTTCGTTCCACCCCTATTATAAGCACAATATTAAGATCAATAAATAATTAATGTATATGGTCTATAAAGAACATAGAATATACTATTATGAAAATACTCGCAAGTGTCAAAGATTGTTACTACTATAACTTTATTTTATATTTGCACAGGTAACTTAGTGGCTATAATTTCATCTTTAAGGTAAGTGGACTGTCGGGATTCGAAACTCGGCTACTGCATATAAAATTTGATGTCCCTACTAACTAAACTAAACTCATATTGATCTTATAATAATTATTAATATATACTATTATTAAAAAAATAAGTCTCTTATATATAGGATATTATATTTATTACTAATAAGATAAAATTGAGCTTTTGAATTGACTAAAAAACTTTTGAAATTTTGATTTGTTAGGTGAAACTTGCAATTTTAAGCGATTTTACAGAGAGTGAACTCGTATAAACTCATTTTAACTTGTGATTTTACTCAATGATTTTAACTTCGATTTAACACGAAAGTAATACTTAAAAGCATAAAATTCTTAAAGTTTACGATTTAAAACGAGATTTTCATAAGATTGCTATCAACATCTTCAGTGGAGGTGATAGAATTGAAGATGGCATGCATAGCTCACATGCAGATCACGTGGAAGAGCACTACCAAAGTTTAAATACAACATGTGGAGTTGGCATGCATAGCTCACGTGCAGATCGCGTGGAGTTGAAGTATGTGTAGCTCACATGTCATTCGTTTGTGCAGATCACGTGAAGTTTAGGCACATGTAATATATCACTATGCTCCTTAATACAGGATGTGTGGCAGGCCAAGACGAAGTCCAAATGACAATAAGGCAAATCTTAAAAGAACCCATGGCATATGGGGGGAAATAAACCAACATGACACGGAGTTTTGAATACATTCAAACATTTTTTGAAACATAAGATCTTCACCATCTTTAATGTGGGTGGTAAGTCCAATGTTTTGAAGAAGTGTGTGGTAAGTCCGTAAAGATTCATCTGTTAAAAGAATAATCAAACAAGATTACTCCATTTCCAAGCCTACTTTCTTGAATATTAAACGTGACCTCTTTCACTCCTTTTTACCTATCTTAGAGTAATTAATTAATTAATTAATTAATTTTTTTAATACAATATCAGTTTTTGTGAAAAATTTATTTGCTTATTTGGATGAATTGAAAAACTGAAAAATTTATTTGCTTATTTGGATGAATTGAAGGACGAAATTGATTGATAGGTACAAATTAAAAAATGAATTTGCTAGAAATATAACAAGCTCGGTATGATTTGAATTTGTAATCCATATTGGATATTATGTCAACTCAACTAACATAGTAATGATTAAACACTTGAAAACACGACACAAGTAATTTAGAAGTAAAATGCCACATTCAATTTACTTTTTATTTTCATCAAATTAACTCTCCAAATCTTAGTTTGAGAAAAACCGGCATCCGCAGCGAATTTGAAAGGGTATGTAGACTTCAGAATGTATCAAAATAGAAATTGGCAAACTAAGTTTCCTAAAAAATTCAACAGCAGTTTGAGCCCAAGGTTCGGAAGGAACTCTATTGAGACAGCACTTTCTCAACCTCAGATGTCACCTCTTTGGGAGGTTTTTCAGCATGGAGACTAGCCACAATGCCCTTCTTTGAATAGTAATCAATAACCTGCAAGTTCAATGCACGTTTTTTTCATTTAAGACCATGAAAACAAGTCACGAGCAAAATTCAAAAAGCAACCAAAAATATTACGAAAGGTGTGTGCATGTGTGTGCAAAATTCAAATATGGCTAGAAATTGGCCCAAATGGCGAGTAAAGAATTAAAAAGAACTTCCAATCATGCATAACTGGAAAAGATACATAAACTAGGGACGGCAGTGAGTATATCCTATTATGGGTAAGGGAGCTACAATGCCGGTCCAAAACCCAGACCCTCTCGGTATCTAAGTATCTGTTACACACTCTTTGACTATGAATAATCAATAAATAACAAAAGGTACATCAAAACTCAATTAAAAAACTATCCAAAGATCTTTCAAACCTACAAAGATGATCTATATTGTATAAGCATTCAACCCAACAATCAGTTTTAAAAATATGTATCGATAAAAAGTTATTGACCAAAGATGTGTGTGTGCATGTGCGTGCACGCCTGCGTCTGTTTGTGGGTCTACGATTCAAAATTGCGGAGTAAATACCCGACCCATAACCATAGCACAGGTACTATTTATGCAATTAAGCCACCCATTATGGGGAATTTTTACACCTTTAATGAATTTGGGTCTAATTGCCATTCCTAACAAAAACAACACTTGCCGAAAGCTATTGTATATCCGAAGTTCAAATTTTACTTTCGTTGAAAATGGATTCAGAATCATACCGGTTCAGTTTGCCTGTGAAATGCCTCCAGTCTTGACTTAAGAACAGTTGCAGTGTCATCCTTGCGCTGGATAAGGGGTTCACCAGAAACCTGAAAAGGACAGATTTGACTATGAAAGTAGTCGCAGGGGATTAACTTAAAATAACGACACTTGTAGTATGCCATAACCATTTAAATGTCTTTAACTAATGTACCAAACAAAAGTCTTTAACTAAAATATTGATAGCAACTAAAGCCAGCAGTTCCCTCAAAAAATCATTTCACAATAAAATATCTTAACAGTATATTTTTGCACCTCTTTCATTCCGCATTTACATCAAGTCTGAAAGACACTTTTAAAAGCTTCTAAAGAAGTTTTGCAAATGTTTAAGCCCCTATAACCAAAAATCATACTTAGATGCAGTTCTCATAAGCTTCTAGCTCGTGGGAAATTACATCTCGTATTTGATTTCTACCTTACAAAAAAGTCCACATATATTAGATGGTGCTCATGAAGAATTTGGATAAGGGAGGTATGATAAAGTTTAGGTGCAAAAGCTTCTTTAAGTTACATAGAAAGATATTTAAAAGAGCTGCAGTGATTGTAAGACTATTTCAACTTCTCAATTTCTAAAAGTTCTTAATGAACAGGTTAGCTAAACTCGATCTAAGGCAATTAACATTTTGCGGGGCATAAATAAAGATGCAGACTTACATCATCAACTCCAGGAACCTTGGGAGGAGCAAACTTTGTATGGTAGGTTCTGCCACTGGATGGGTGTATCCAGCGTCCAGTAATTCGCTCCTCAAGGATTGCATCATCAATCGCAAAATTGAGCACTTTGTCAATTTTAGCACCCTGTTTTTCCAGCATCTCGTCAAGCTGCAAAGAAAGAAAGAAAAAAAGGCAGGTTCATAGTAAGTAGAAGAACAAGTCATTCAAACCATTCTGCTTTTATACACAGAGTCTCGATACTTCAAACAAAAGAAACTCACTGAGTAGCTCAGATGTCAAACAATGCAATACCTTCTGTGCTTGAACCACAGTTCTTGGAAAGCCATCAAGAATGAAACCTTTCTGACATGATGGTTTCTTCATTGCTTCATCAATAATGCCAACAACCAAGTCATCAGAAACAAGTTCTCCCTGAAAAGTTTTAGTATAATGTAAGATTAACAATTTTATGGAAGCACGTTGAGTGAAACAATAGAAGCACAAGATTTTATACCAAAAAGACCTTACCTTCTCCATAGCTTCTTTCGCCTTAATACCGAGAGGAGTTTTTGCTGCTACAGCTGCTCTCAACATATCACCAGTGGCCAAGTGGCATAAGCAGTACTCATCCTTTATGATTGGCGACTGAGTGCCTTTTCCAGATCCAGGTGGGCCTGCATTAACATTTTAAAGTTATATTCGACTTCGATTTCAGAATCCATTTCAAATATGTATTGATAAATGAATTCAAAGGAATAAAACAAACCTAAAAGCTACTCGTCATTTAGATAACGTTTATGGACAAAACAGAACAAGACCACCAATTTATCATACAAAGGGTTGGTGAACACTTGAAAGAATAAACTTCCCATTTACAATAAATTATAGGAATGAACCATGAACATTTTAAATATTTTATTTGAACTCGTGTTGTGACATAAACAAGTACCATTTGGATGTTCAATGAATTAACTAAATTATGTTACGGGAAAGAAAAAAAGAACATTCTTAATGATTATAAGATGCATCACAATAAGAAAGCATATAGAAACATGCGCTTCATTGTCTATTTGAACCAATTTTAACTTAACAAATTTCTTTCCGCCAATAGTACACAGACAAATCTACAAACTAAAGTTAGCATGCATATAAAGTATGCAGAATTGCTATAGGAGCAAAGTAATGAAAACTTTTTTTTAGGTGGAGTTGGCTACATGGATCAAATCAAATGACGTCATTATCTATATGAATTATGTATAATAACATGATTGGAAAGTATTTATATTATCATCCATTCAGAAATTAAGAAATTCTTTGTGACCAATGTGTTAGTCTCCAACTTTCCATGGTCTAAGAGTATAGCTAGACAGCTCCAATCAGGAGCATCGTCTTTCACAAACTATCAAGCCTACAATGTAAACAAATACAGATGAATGCTGACCGGCAAAAAGTGAAAGAACAAACACACACAAGAAAAAGATGACAAACGAATCCTTCTGATATCACATATTGTGCTATGTGCACCATGACAATCACTATTTTGAACAAAGATCCTCTAAGAGCTGAGCATGCGCCGATTAACCAATATATAGAATTGTTCGCATAGCAAGTGTCGATATGAGATTAAATGTATTTTTCAGAAGCGACAAAGAATTTGATGACAAGCCTCGACGGTTTAAAACCACTAGACGACAAACAATTCACTTTAGAGGATAAAGTAAGTAATCTCAACCAGTGATGAATAAATCAATGAATTATATTCCAATTTCCAACACATATACCATGCATACATATTTAATATCAACTAATACTATTGATTTTATTCATTAACGGTTTCGAGATTACTTATTTTACCCTCTGAACTGAATCACTCACTTTAAAGGAGTCAAATCTCAATCTGGTAAACAAATAATAGTAAATACTAAAACAAAACAAAAAAAAAAACATCATGCAACGAAAACCGAAAAACCCTAAAAAAAATAAACAGAACAAAAACAACAACATAAAACAATAAGAATCTACTTAATTCTCTTCTTCTCCAGTAACTGGACAGTAAAACATACTATGCAAAATTGTTATAACTAAAACTACCCAAATAGTTAAAATTCTCAGTGAAATCCCTATTATGTGACAAAAATCAATTCCTTAAATAAAAAACACAAACAATTGAGAACATTCCGGAGTAAAATGAAAAACCCTAAAAACCGCATCAACATTCCTAAGCAACAAACATTATGTTTTAATACCAGCATTGAACTTTTAAACACAGGTTTTAATTCGAATTATCGGATCTGAACAAGGAACAAGAATAAAAACAAAAATGTCGATAGAACAATAAAAAGACACATAAAGAGGGAAAAAAAAACGATGAATTACCAACGAGAATAAGACGCTTGTCAGGTTTGGAGGAACACTTGAGACGACGAAGTAGTTCGGTCATGAGATCGACAGAAGGAACATCTTCCAAGTTAGTGTTCGCCATTACCGTTTTCTCTGTTAATGTTGTTTTGTTGTGTCTGTGTTGTGGCAGAGAACACAGAGACGAAGAAACACGCAAAGTAGAAACAACAACGATGATTCTTATGCTTATGTAATGTGAATAAAAAAAAAGAGAAAAGAGAAAGAGGGTAATTTGGTATTTTTATACCTTGTTTGATCCCACGTTAGGTTGGGCTTCGGACCCTTCAACGCTTCTAACTCAAGTCTTCGTCGTAATCAAACTTTGCTTTCTTGCCCTTTCGTTCGTTAATGTGTTAGGTGAGTGTTTTTTTTTTAAAATATTTTTATTTTATTGTTGTTTGGGTAGGTGAATGAGCTACTAATTCACTTTTGAAATAATTTTTATATATGAAATAAAAAGTTCTTGTCAAACATTTAGTTGAAATTGAATAGATTATTCTTTATTATTTATTTTTTGTTTAAACATATTATTAGCTTTTCGAACTAATGAAGGGTTGTTAAAAAAATTATATATTACTATCGGGTCAGGCAGACGTGTTCCGCGTATGCCTGTTTTCAACTTATGTAAAAAAAAAAAAAGTTTTATGTTATGGTGAATTTTTTAATAAAAGATTTTTGCTGCTAAAAAAAAGTGTCTTATGTTACGGTGAGTTTGTTAATAAAAGATTTTTGTTGCTACTAAAAAAACCAAGGGTATTATTGGTATTATGAAGATTGTACACCAAAACTCATGTATTCTCTTTATATATAGTATTGATTAATATGCATTTATCATGTTATTAAAAGTTTAAAAAGGGTGATTTTCAAAATGAGACGAATTATTATAAATATGAAAGCTATAATATTTCATTTATGAATTTTTTTTATTACATATATATTTGGTGTAAAGAATTTATATACTATTAATCAATTATATTCGTTAGATTGTTAGAAACGTTGAATTTTTAACATAATAATCACATTAAAATTATATACATAAATGATTTTTTTATTTGAAAGTACACATAATTACATAAATGATTGTAATGTGCTAAAATTGTAAAACTTTTTTATACTAAAAATGCATTAAAATTAAACTTTTTTATTCGTATCATTTTTTTAAGGATTTCATCCATATCATGGTTGGTTAGTGATAAATGTGAAACTCAAATACAACTTCAATATTCACTCTTATACTCAGTGTGGGATTTAATTCAATTCTCACATGCCCTACAAAATCTAACTCTGATATCAAATGGATCATATTGTCACTATTAAAAGCTAGCTCATGGTAGGTGTTCAAGTGCATATACATTGCTTTGTCAAAAAAGAAAAAGAAAGAAAGAGAGAGTCCATATACATTGCATATATACTTCTAGGGATGGGTTTACACGAATTTTGATTCTCTTCAATTTTTCTCTCATGTTTTCTCTCCTTTATTTAATCTAAGGTTTGCTACATTATAAAGAATAAAAATACACTTAAGAAGAGAGAGAATCAAATTAACGGTAATGCAGTTATTAGTCTTCCTAAAAAATACCTCAATGATATAAAACTAAAAATCGCATAAATTACCTTTGTCGTCAATGACAAACGGTGAATGGAGATTCTAAACCACGGAAAACGGAGATGTAATTACTAATTTATGGCTAGAACTGGAAAGGGGTGACGCCGTCGTAAAATGAGAGGGGAAATGGGGGAAGGTTGAGAGGAGAGGTGAGTCGGTGATGTGTCCAACGGATAGAGAAAAGTGAGGGAAGAAGAAAGGAAAAATGAAACGCGTAAAGTGTTTTTGCTGACAGACAATTTGTCTCTATTCACTCTACAAAACGACATTGTTTTGTATTTTTTTGAATTAATTGCACTTTTCGGTCCTCTATATTCATATTTGTTGCAATTTTGATCCCTATTCATATTTTTCTCTAAAAATGATGATTTTTTACGTCCTAAAAGGTGATTTATTGTCTTAAACACCTAAAGATGAAATATCAAATTTGAGACTGAAATTCACCTCTTTTGACATCAAATTGGCACTAAAGATAATGGAACCCGAGACTTTAAGTAGGGCAAAAAAAACATGTTAGAACTAAAATTGGAACAAATGTTAAACTTGAGAAACAAAACGTGGGTCAATTTTAAATTGGTGTAGCTATAGTCACACCTAACACAGAGGTTCGGCCGGGCTGCCCATGCTGATTGAATTTTATATTTGCTCCCGTGTCAGTCTCATTGAAATACTTAAAACGATGAATTGACGATGATCTAACATATGAATTAATCCATTAAAAGAAAAACATAGAATTAATGCATTTTTAAGATCTTGATTGCAATATATGTTCATTTTACAACAAAAATAAAAGAAACTTGCAGTAACCAATACATGGTTGGTGGTTTGTGCATTTTCTCACGGGTGAATATTGTGTTCAATGTTTCCATAACTACAGATCAAACAGGTCGGTTGAATCACTAACCGAAGGTTAAGTCTGATTTGAACAGAACCAACATAACCTCTCAAATCATGTTGAATCGAGCAGAACAAATGTAACAGTTAACCAGATACGGTTTTGAAAAAACATCCAACCTGAAAAAAAGGTTAAAAATGTTTTTTTTCTTTCTCTCAAGGCACAGTTAAAAACATCCAACCTGTAAATGTTTTATTTTATATGATGTTCATGCTACTTTTAAAAAAAATAAAATTGGATGTGAGCAGTTTTCCTTAAAACCAATCTCCCCTAGGAGTTTCTGTTCCATCTGAACTTGGAACTGTCATTAGGTAAACGTAAATTTGAGGGAATGGGACTTGCATCAGGGAGCAGTGGAAACATTGTAGAATGGATTGGCTAAAGACAACCAACAGATTATGTTTCCCAAATCTGTATCAAATATAATGATAACCTTGGTGTTTTTAAATACTCCTGCTGAGAGAAGTATACCCATTATGGATTCAGGGATGACACCGCCACCAGGTTAGGGAGACCAATTAGTTTGAAACGATGTAATTTAAAACTCATTTTAGGTAGCAACCAGTGGTTATAAGCATACAAGGCTACAACTAGAAGGAAAGTCAGGCAACAAAGGGCCAAGGCAAACTCCTTAAACATGATTCACAATGATGTTAGATTTCAGCAAATCAAACAATAAGATAAGAATAGTGTCACAAAAACTATCCCAATACCAATATTAAGATCAAGTGTGTGATACAAAAACTACCAAAATATTAATTTTATGCGGGAAACATGGTGGTTGGACAAAACTTTTAGGCTAAATAATTAAATAAAAAGTACTCAACAAGAGCCAAGACATATGCAGCAAATGTTAGAAGTTCAAAGCAAACTAAAATGTAACATATTATTCGATAGTGTTCATCATTCAGTATCCTTTCTTTTGGATTTCTTTTTCTTCTTCTTGCCTGATTCCCCATTGGCACCATCATCTACAACCTGTTCCTGAACTTCCACCTCCTGGTCCAATTTTCTCTTTTCTTTCTTCTTTTTCTTCTTCTCTGACTTATGCTCCACATCACCATTTGTAGTTTCTTCAGCCTTATCTACAGCCATGTCATCTTCCGTAGCTTTTTGCTTCCTCTTCTTGGTTTTCTTAGCTGAAACTTCCTCTGTTTGCATTTCTGTATCTGCAACAATTCGTATAAGTCAGCAAAAAGCAGTGTGAGATATGTAGCACAGTAGTGGCAAGCACAAGTATATGAGATAAATTGATGTTGAATTATGAGAAAAGGAGATGGGGGCAGTGAGCCCTCTCCTTGAGCATCCGTACCATTATTATCAGCACTTTCGATAGCAGATTTCATGACATCAATGTTCTTACGAGGGGCAACTCCCTTGTCATAAAAGTCAAGTCGCTCCTCAACTTGCTCACGGAGTTTATCCCCAAATGCTGAAGTACCCTTTTCTGCGCAAGACAACAAAAGCATGATATAGATGCAAAGTAAAGGATCAAGAGATTGCAAAAATTACTAAGCAGGAAACAAACCAGAAAAGCAGTCAATTCGTGATGCAATTGAGCATTTGTTTGCAAGATAGCGAGCCATTCGGCCCTTGTTTTTGGCAGATGCACGACCAATAAAAGAAGAGTGGAATATCAGACCATACTTGGGAGTGTTTCCTCTTGTTTTTAATGCCCTGAATAAAGCAGGAAAAGAGAATATCAGAGCGTTACAATGACAACACAGGAATAACAGTGTCACTTGTCCAGACAAAACACATGCAGTTTCACAAATGAAGACTACTAGTTTGTATGAAAAAATAGCAGTTCAAATTTAAAAACAAAACTTATAACAATAGGTGAAGTTAAAAACCTGAACAAAGCCTTCTCTGCACCAAGAATTTGAAGAGTTGAGGAGGGGCACTTAGCTAAATTAGTGAGACTACCAGCATGGGAAATTAAACGAGCACCAACACTGTCACCAACTAAAGATTGCAAATTTGGTGCAATATCATTCATTTTAGCAGTGAGGTAATCAGACAACCTTCTTCTGTAATCAGATAAGTCCATCACCCTTTGGGCAAACTGATGGACATTGATCAAATCCACAGGGGACAAATCCTGACCTGAAAAAATCAAAGAGAAAGTGGATTCAGAAAGAGAATAAAAAAACACAAGTTAAATGAAAGTAATATGAAATTCTACCCATGGAGGCTTTGGCAGCTTCTACAATCTCCTTTGCTTTATCTTCATCTCCAACTAAGTCGGTCAAGGCTTCAATCTTGTCTTCAGCCAACTTTGACTTATCTTCAATAAATTTTGCAATTTTGCAATACAAATAATTATCATTTACAATCTTCACTAGCTCAGGAAAATGCCATGAATACCACTCTCTGCACAATATTGATCAACCAATATAAATCATTGATTTAGTTTTTAACTCTTGGAAGATGTAAACTATTTCAAATATAAAAAATGCATATATGAATGAGTATTTGTGTTAAGCCTATGCTACCTGACTCTCATGGCAAATGAATTGATATCCTTATCAAGTGTATCGAGAAGGAAGATTGCTTGAATGACCATATTGTCAACCCGATTAACATTGAATTTCACCTTAGCTCTGCTGTAACTATGGCCCAGACCAAGTTGTGCCTTTTCAAAATCTCCTGGCTATGGAATTAAAAGAAACACAATATTAATCAAAATGGGCAAAGTAAGGATCCTGCGAGCAAAAACAAAGGCCAAAATACTAACCTTGAGATCACCAACGAACTTTTCAAAATGTTGCCTGATACCACGAATAAGTTCGCCAACAAAGTCGTTACTTTGGACTGGAATCTTTGTAGCTTCATGTATATGCGAACCAATCTTAGATTCTAATACACCTAAGGTGAACTTTGGCTTCTTCCCTTCCTTTACTTTAGGTAAGTTAGTCTCCAAAACAGTCCTCAGCTCATCGGTCATAATCCCTTCACAACAATAAACAAATAACAAATTGAGCAACTAACCAAAATGAAATAACAGCAAAATAACAGCATTTGAGTGAGTTCACTAAAAACATAGTATCAACCAAACTAAACATACATAAAATCAAAGTTCCTTAAAAAAAATCATCAACATTTTCTGAAGCATAAAAATACTAATAATGTTAACAACTAGGGTTACTTAGTAGCTTCATGTATATGGGAACCAATCTTAGATTCTACTACACCTAAGGTGAACTCCGGCTTCTAGCCTTCCTTTACTTTAGGTAAGTTAGTCTCCAAAACAGTCCTCAGCAAATCGGTCATAATCCCTTTACAAGAGAAACAACAAATTGAGCAACTAACCAAAATGAAATAAAAACATTTGAGTTCACTAAAAACATCGCATCAAACAAACCAAGCATATATTAAAACAAAGTTCCTTTAAAAAAATCCAACTTTCAGCATCAACGTTTCCTAAAGGAGAAAAATAACAACTAGGGTTTCATAAAACACTATTCACACGATGATTGAAACATTAACAAACATTGAAACCTAATAACATAGAAATTAAACCTACTAATACAATTAAAAGTTCATAACATTAAAACTAGAACTGGTTAAATAACTATAAAAATCACTATATAAATAACATAACATATTCATATAGAACAAAACAGAAATATTGATTCTAAGAGTGAGTTTGTTACCTTCAGAAACGGCGTTGATTTGTTCAAGACCTTCAAGAGCAGAGGTAAAAGGATTGAAAGAGCGAAGCTTAACAACTTTACCGAACCTGTTCATATCGGTAACGGAATTCCGAACAGCTTCGGTGTTCTGACCGATTTCATCGATTCCATGGACTTCAAACAAAGCATAACCAGCAGCGGTTTCATAGAGAAGAAAGAGAGCCATAGCCATTTTTTATGGCCGCAACAAAAAACCTATAATTGTCAGAATGAGAGAAGTATTGGGGTTTAGGGTTTAATAAATAAAGGCTCTTGAATTATTTGATTGTGACGGGTCGGGTTAAAATTGGAGGGTTAGTATTTTCTTTTCACAACCCGGCCCATTGTGTTAGCCTTTTTCTTTTTAGGTTTAGATATGTGTTTTTGTTGGAACACCACACTCTTTATTGAATTTTTTATGTAGGTTTTTTTTGTCACTAATGATTAAAATTTTACCTTTTTAATTGCTTAAAAACAAACAAAAAAATTCACGTTTTTAAAGTGAATAAATGGATATAAGAGTTTTGTAAAAAAAATAAATTCAAACTTAGGTTCTGCATATATAATACAATGTTCATGTCAATTGGGCTGACCTCATGAGACATTATTTTTACTTCTTTACAAATATAATGTTTTGCTTTTGATTTTTAATATTTTTTTTTACTAAATATTGTATTTTAGATCATAGACAATTTGATTTTTAAATTATTGAAACTTTATGTTGGGACAGTCATGACACCCATTGTTCATTATATATATATATATATATATATATATATATATATATATATATATATATATATATATATATTATAAACAAGAGAGCATAAGCCCATATTGATTATAATTTTTGAGCTAGGATGAATGTCAAAACTGTTCACAAATAAATTTCCCATAAAACTTCGGTTTTTACGAACCGCAGCTAATGATTTCGGTTCGCAGGTGCCGAACAAGCTGACATTCGGTTGGTGTTTACCGAAAACGCTAACGTTTGGTTCGCACGAACCACAATGGTCTAATATATCAGCAAAAACTTAAAACCTTCATCATTTGCTTCGGTTGTATAAACCGCAATATCTCCAAGGGTAAAAACGAAAATTCAGGGGGTAGAAAAAAAATGAGGGGGGTCGGGAGAGAAAATAATTGTCTCGTTTTATTTTGAAAAATTCTACGGTGCATTCTTTATTTGGACTGTTTTGATACATTTTTAACCTGACCAGTGAGAATGTAGTGTTGACTAACTTTGAATTATATGGTACACACCATTTATATAGTACTTACCATGTATCTTTATATCTATTAATATTTCAACTAAGCCCCTACCATATTAAAAGTAACAAAATTACCCCAATTATTAAATTGTTTTTAATTTTAATTGTGATTGTAAAAAAATTAAAACAATATCACCGAGCAACTAAAAAAAATCACAACATCATGGTTCTTGATCTCTTCATCAACATAGCAGTATAAATCCAAGCTCAAAACTTGAGAGAAACTCAGATCTAGAACCCATAATCTTCTTCTCCGTTTTTCTTTTTTTGAACATTCAGATTTTTATGATTTCCCCTTCACCCCCTTCATTTTTTTTTTCAATTGACAGTTTTCAAATTTTACCATTATTCTTTTCATATGAATTTTGCAATGGAGTTGAAGGTTCTACATCCCTTTTGATTTCTTTCATTATTTAAATAAATAAAACACACATATTTGACACAAACTCATCCAAACATGTTGAGAATTTTAATTTTAGGTCTTTTGTTTTAGACTATTTGAATCAAAACTAAAATAAAAATGTATTGTAAATGGTTTTTGTGATGTTTATGGATAATTAATTGTTATTTTTTTAGTTTAAATCGACTTGAAACTATCGGAAAATTATTGGATTTTGCGTTGGTATTGCGTGTCTGGAACCGGGTCGAAGTGACCCGGCTGAAGGTTGAAGATGATGACAAGAATCAGCCACTTTAAAATACCGGAAAAAAAATAGAGAAGAAAATGGGCGATTTTGGCAAAACCTAGATTCGAAGCAGGGACCGTAAAACATCACCATACCAATTAACCAATTAGCTATGCCAATTTTATGTTAAATAAATATTGCACTCAATAGTTTGCGGTAACCATTAATACATGAGGTGTCATTTTTTTTGGTTACATAGATGATGTGTCATTTTAATCATGTAATTATATGCATTAAAATTAATTGCTTACTTGTTTATCCAATTTAATTATGCTTGAATCAAATTCAAATGTAAATATGATTTAAGGGACCGTATTGGATTAAGATTTCACAAGACAATTTTAGCAAAAAAATGATTAGGGAGTAGCCACAGCATCTTTAATTAAGTAAAATTATTCTGAAACACCATTAATCATAGTCTTTGACTAATGACTATATTCCGGTTGAAGTTGGAGAATTAAAAATAATACAAATAAAGTAAAATTTAAAAATAAAGTATAAGTTGACAAAAGATTATTTGAAATTAAAAATAAAAAAAAATTAAGTAAAATTTTAAAATTAAGCATAATTTGACTTAAGATTATACTGCGGTTCAACAGAAGTATTATCAACCGTAGACTTTTTTTTATAAAATTATCAACCCTAGACTTTGACTGAAGGTTATACTCTAACTCAATTGAAATGCTATTAATCCTAATCTTTGGCTGAGGGTAATGCTCTGGTTGAAGTTAATGAATTAAAAAGGTTATAGTTAATAGCGTTTCAATTGAACCGGAATATAATTTTATGTCGAATTATACTTTATTTTAAATTATAATCGTCAATCAAAGACTACGGCTAAGGGGAGTACAAATTATATAAATAAAGTAAAATTGAAATATAAAGTATAATTTGATTCAATATTATACTCTCTGCTCAACTGAAGCATGATTAACCTTGATTTTTAATTGAGTGTTATACTCTGTTTTAAGTTATACTCCGGTTTTGATTATACCCTGGTTCCACTGAAGTAATACTAACCCTAGACTTTGACTGAGAGTTATACTCCGGTTCAACTAAAACACTATTAACCTTAATTTTTGACCGATGGTTATACTTTGCTCACAGTTAATGACTTAAAAATTATAAAAATAAAGTATAAATAAAAAGTAAAGTATAATTTTACATTAAATTATACTTTAGGTCAATTGAAACACTATTAACCCTAGACTTTTATCGATGGTTATATCCTTGTTGAAGTTAATGACTTAAAAGTTATATAAATAAAGTAAAATTTAAAAATACAGTATAATCTACTACTAATATATTAAAATCGATTACCACCAAAGTTACTATTTTTATGTATAAATTGTTGTTTTTTTTCCTATTTATAATTTGTTTTGTTCCTATTTTTAAGCATATCGTCTTTCTGCTTTTGATCATTGACGTGAGTGATCTGCTGTTCATAAGATGCGAAGTACTTATGACCAGCATGTCCCGCTTTTAAGCAAGGACCGGTGGGAAAAGCCTCGCTTAGAGTGGTTAAAGTGCAATGTAGATGCAAGAAGGACAACAATAAGTGCTTGTTTTCGAAATAGCTCTGGTGAATTTACTACTGAATTAACAAAGTGGCAGCAGGTGATTTTATCAATAGATGAGGGTGAAGTTTGGGCATTATTGCAAGCCATGAAAGAAGCTAAGCACAAAGGCTTTCAACAAGTCCAATTTGAAAGTGACTCTCAACTACTGGTTGAGGCAATTCGTACCAAGAGGCGAGACAACTTAGAGTTTCTTTCAATCGTTAACGATATTATTCTTATTAAGTTATCTTGTGCAAACTTTGAAGTTAAGTTTATTATGAGACAAGTGAATTTGGTTGCTCATACGTTGGCTAGGGCGGCCAATTCTTGAGCTAGTTTTCATAGATTTGAGATTATTCCTTTTTGTATTGAACTTTTGGTGATTAATGAAATGCATTAAGTTTGTTTTGTTAAAAAAAAAAGCATATCGTCTTTCTAATTATTTTTTTTACAGTGAAATTACAATGAATGATATAAAATTTGCAATGTGATTAAAAGTAATAAGGATAAATTAATAATTTTGGTTATAATTGATTTTAATATTTTTTGATGCAATAAAAAGAAACAACAACAAAACAAGTAGTAATAGATTTATCTCGTTGCAAAGAAAATTAATTGGTGTCCAACTCCAAGACCTCAGCATTAATAATAGGTAACAACTTATGCTTATACATCCTTCAAAAAAAAAACTTATGCTTATAAAAAAAAATAAAATAAAAATAGGTAACAACTTATATGTATAGTACGTGTTATTTTCTTCCATATTTATTTTAAAAAAAATTTGAAAGGATGCAGTGATGTTTTTTTTTTTTGAGGATATTTTATTTAGGATTTCATACCATGCCGATTTGTGTTTTTAATTTTTATTTATTCTCTAATTTTTTATCTTAAAAAGGTAAAACAAAAAAAAAAAGTAAGAAAGAGAATACAAATAGTCTCCCGTAAAAAGTAAAATAAGAAAATATCAAAAGTTTGATTTTTATTTGGTAAAGCTCCCCAAATTATGACATTTATCATTATAAAAAATAATTATGGCATTATGAGAGTGTATTGGAAAGATTTCAAATAGTAATTAATTGTCTTAATGAACATTTTTTTTTCTTTCATTTAAAGTGACTGTAAAGTAAAAAAAAAATAAAAAACGGTTTTTCATAAGTTTGGGTCGTGATTTTCAAAAACGGGTCTCGAATCCGACCCCGGTACCCAGAATTTTAGGTTGATGAACAAACTCGCGCTGCTAGTCTGCTACTACGATTTCACCGTGTATTTTCACAGTAATTCCGGCCGCGCCTACCAAAAAAAATTATTCTTGTCATTATCTAGCACGTCAAAGGGTACCAAGATCGTGAATTAATTGATTAACATGACATGAGTTTTTATTGTTGTTGCAGCAGAAGAATAAGAATCCATTGGTTTTTGGCTATGGCTTGCCTCTTCAAGAAAAAAAAATCTAAACAAACCAAACTTTGAAACCTCTTTGAATGAGAAAAATAAAATAATCATCACAAAGCGATTAACAAATTAAAAAAGGGCATAAAAGAACATAGAAATCAAAGATTAAACTCAGAACTCAAAAACAAGCTTGATGCAAAACCCAGAAAAATCAAACCCACTTTATTGTTGTTATTAAGAATCTTCATCTACTTGTAGTTCTTTAATGGAGTTGAAGAAATTTTGAGGAGTTGATGAAGTCACAATTAGTTTTGGGGATATGAATATTTATTTCTAGGTTTTGAGAAAGTGAAGATTATAAAGGATGATAAAATGACGATGATTTCTTCTTTTTTTTATAATCAAAATTTATGACGATGATTTCTTAATTTTGGTTGGTGATGATGATGGGTGATGGTGAGTTTGTGATGATAATATTTGTTTTTGAAAATATGATTTAAATCCAAATGAAAAAAATAAGTTTTAATTATTAAAATAATTTTAACTAATAAAAGGACTTTTTGTAAAATAAACTAATAAAAAGACTTATACGCAATAAGTGAGAGTTTCATAATGCTCATTGCTGACCATAGACTTGCACTGATGTGAGAATTAAATTGAATTATATTGATCAAAAAAATGGACTGCATCAAAACAGTCCAAAAAAGGACTGCACCATAGAATCTTCATTTTATTTTTACTAGGTTGATGTGAGTAAATTTACATTCTTAGTATAATGTGTCAATTTTATATATATAAGTTGTAATATAGGCATGTTGCATGAAACTGGAAATCTTTAACCCATTGTATTAGACACTATACTTAGAGATCATTCTCAATATATTATTGAGTTATCACAAAAAGTTATATCAATGGAGCTATAAAATTGCAAACAAAAAATTGTCAATTTAGTATGATAGACCACGATGCAACCTTCACTCTCCCTCCTTTACCCAGTTACCTGTCAATTTTAATTACTATTTTTATCAAAAAACTCAAATAAATAATATTAACCCACCATCATCTTCTCTCCCTCTTTTAACTTATTGAAGAACACAAATTATAACACATAAATTTTGGACAAAATTATTTAGCTAACCACTGAAATGTACAACTTTATTTTTTTCCCTTCCTCCATTTTCTTTCGACCCAAATCTGAATTTTCACTAGCTGGATTCTGAAATTCTTGGTTTGAATGTTTATCATTTTCATGTTTTATTTCTTTGATTTTAATTCCCTTTTGTGAAACTCTCTAGTTGCATTATATTCCATTGCAATTATATTTCCTTGCTAATTGGTTGTGGATTGAGTTCTCCGCTTCGAGCTCAAACCAAGTAGGTCAGAATCTACCCCCATGACCCGTGGTGTCCTTGTTGTCGAAGCTCACGCTACAACTTGACCTTTGCCGCCGACCAGCGGTGTTAGCAGTGGGGTTGCGGGACATGATGAATTTAATTGGCAGGAACAATGAAACTTGTTTGCTGTTCGAAAGAACTAAGAGTGTGTTTGGATGGATGAATTTTTTGAGGTAAAATAATGTTTTGAGGGAATTCAAATGATTTGAGGTGAATTCCATTGTTTGGATAAAAATTTGGAGAATTTTCAAAATGATGGAAATTTATGAAGTATTTTGTTCAAGTTAAATGTAGAGAATTTCAAAATGACACCTAAAACCAAAGAATTTGAAATTCCTTCTTCTTTATAAACTTTTAAAAATTACTAATTGATCGTAAAACCTAAAATTAGCCGAAAAACCTAAAATCGACGATAAACGCTAAATCGGCCGAAAATCAAAAAAATCGGCAAAAAAAACCTAAAATCGGGCAAAACCCCAAAAATCGACTATAAACCCTAAAATCGGCCGAAAACCCAAAAAATTGGCAGAAAAACCTAAAATCGGCCAAAATTCCAAAAATCGACTATAAACCCTAAAATCGGCTGAAAACCTAAAAAATGGCCGAAAAACCAAAAATCGATCGAAAACCCAAAAAATCGCCCGAAAACCTAAAACGGCCAAAATCCCAAAAATCGACTATAAACCCTAAAATCGGCCGGCAACCCGAAAAATAGGCAGAAAAACCTAAAATCGGCCAAAATTCCAAAAATCGACTATAAACCCTAAAATCGGCTGAAAACCCAAAAAATCGTTCGAAAAACCAAAAAATCGACTATAAACCCTAAAATCGGTCGGCAACCCGAAAAATTGGCAGAAAAACCTAAAATCGGTCAAAATTCCAAAAATTGACTATAAACCCTAAAATCGGCCGAAAACCCAAAAAATCGGCCAAAAACCCAAAATCGGCCAACATCCAAAAAATCGGCCGAAGAATCTAAAATCATCCCTAAACCCAAAAAACTCGGCCCAAAACCTAAAATCGACCCAAAATCCTGAAATCGGCTATAAACCCCAAAATCGGCCGAAAAACCTAAAATGACTATAAACCCATTTTTCGGCCGATATTAGGGTTTATAGTCGATTTTTTGGTTTTTCGGTCGATTTTTCGTTTTTCGTTCGATTTTTGCCGATTTTAGGTTTTTCGGCCGTTTTTTGGGTTTAGGGTCGATTTTTGGGTTTTCGATTCATTTTTTGGGTTTTCAGCCGATTTTAGAGTTTATAGTCGATTTTAGGGTTTTTGGTCGATTTTAGGTTTTTCAGCCGATTTATGGTTTTTTACCGATTTTTTCGGTTTTTCGGCCAAATTTTGGGTTTATGGTCGATTTTATTAAAACAAATAAAATTAAAGCAAGGAAATTCAATTACATTATCCAAACAAAGAATTTTACAATTGATGAAATTTCAACACTTTATCCAAACACTAGAATTTGAAAATCAAGGGAATTCAATTGAATCAATTGAATTACCTAGTATTTAAAATCCCTTGAATTTTTAAAATTCCTCATCCAAACACACTCTAAAGGAATCATAATCGTAAAGTGGTGGAATGCTTACGATATGAGCATATTCATTCCATGAAATGGAATTATAAAATGATTTAAATGAGAAAGAGGAATAAGTAAATTCACTTTTTAATGTTAAATGTTTTGAGATTGAAATCTTTGATTTGTGCCTTGATTTTGGTATAGCTTGCCTGTTAGTGAATTTTGTGTTCTTTCAATTTATTAAAGATGAAGAAAGAAAGAAGATGAATGTTTGCAGTTCGAATTAGTTGAGTTATTTTATGTTTGGGTCTTGCTAACTAGTGCCCTCGGGGTACTAGTTAAGGAGCTAAAAGAAGAAATAAAGGAAAAATTATGTATTGAAACAATTAAAATTTAGACTTTTCATGTGTTGACTACATAATACTCAAGAAAAACCTTCTAAATTTAAATTCTTAACCAATGCCCCTGGGGCACTATTTAGCATTTGACTTTATGTTTTTAATGAAGTTGATTGATTAAAAGTATTGCCCAAATTATTCATTAATTAGCTCCAAAATTAAGCGTAAATAAAAATATTTTAATGAAAAAATTCTGACAAAGTAGTGTGTAATTGTGTAGCCTTTATGGGGGGAGTCCGATAAGATTCAGCAGTTTTGCAAAATTCCACCATCCATCTTGCGTGGTGCATCATGCACATTGTGCATACTAGATGCCACCCTCTAGAATCACTTCCTGCCAAAGAATTTAAAAAAAATATGCTGAAAAGCAAGAATGGTTCAAAGCCAGAATGAATAGAAAAAAAGATAAAATAGAGACCAATGAAAAAGAAATAAAAACATGAACCAAAAGCAGAGTGAATGGCAATAAAAAACATAACCAAAAGCACAGGGATGATGAACAAAAAAATGAGATGAAGAAGAAATATTCAGTTTGTGTTGCTAGATGTAAAACCAGTTATTATTATGCATTAGTGGAGAGATATTTGTTTCTTACAAATTTCATTTCCGGTAATGAATAGTGAAAAAAAAGTTGTTATTATGTTAGTGGTTTTTTTTTGTTGTTGTTTCCTGTTTCCACTTTTCAAAGAAACTAACTATAACAATTTTTAAGATTGTGTCAATTTATTGTATTTTACGGGTGTCTTTGGTAACACAAATAAACTAGCTTATAGCTTATTATATGAGCTTATAAGCTTGTTTTAAAAAATTAGAGGTGTTTGGTAACAAACTTTTTGTACTAGCTTATAGCTTTTTTTTAGATGCTATTTCAAGTAGCATTTGAGCTTATAGCTTATAGTTTTTTACACTTTATTCCATTTTTACCCTTTAATTTAATAACTACCCACTCTAAAAAATAAACTACCCACTATCAATTATGTAATTTTATATTTAATAACCACTTTAAAAGCTAATTTTACCAAACACTTTAATTTCAATAAGCTAGCTTTTCACCTATCAGCTATAAGCTAGCTTTTCAGCTATCAACTAGCTTATCAGCTATCAGCTAGCTTATAGCTTATTTTTACCAAACAGACCCATATATAACTTGGTTTGGTTACAGCTGGGTTGATTTTAGAAAACCGAACTTTTCCATTTCAACTCGTCCAAAATCGAAAATGTGTGACTGATGGCTCGACGATCTGCACCAATCCGCACGCTTGAGCATTTTTCGGTTCGTGTTGTTTGGTTTGGAACGGTTTGCGGATTTTGTCCACTCCTAGTCTGCATGATGTTAACTACTTCAATCATCGAGTGTGGAATATACATTATGTTATTATGGACTTTTCACTTTTGACTATTAGATAAAAAAATAAAATAAGCGCATGTTGATTATAATTTTTGAGCTAAGATGGATGTCAAAACTATCCACAAATCTTAACTAAACTGTCAGAAATGTCGAAATTGTTAGTGTCGAACGTCAGGACTCAGGTTCGAATCCGGATCACTCCACTTTATGTGTATGTATTTTCAATCACTTTGTCATTTCATCTATCAACCGTTCAACCAAAAAAAGATGCATGTCAAAACTATATTTTTTAATCGCGACATTAATAAAAAAAAATGGTGCAATCAGAGGAAATCGAGTCAATAGACTAAAGTAGATAAAAAAAAGTAGATGATTTGTAAATTTATAAAATCCTCTTACTAATAACTAAAGTAGTTGCCTTGTTTGAGTTACCGCAAAGTCCAAGATAATTGTCTCGTTTTATTTTTAAAATGACTACTGTGGAGAATTGTGAGTTTTACTAAGGTTGATGTGAGTAAATTTACATTCTTAGTATAATATAATGTGTCAATTTTATATATATAAGTTGTAATATAGGCATGTTGCATGAAACTGGAAATCTTTAACCCATTGTATTAGCACTATACTTAGGGATCATTCTCAATATATTATTGAGTTATCACAAAAAGTTATATCAATGGAGCTATAAAATTGCAAACAAAAAATTGTCAAGACAAAATATATAAAAAAAAATAAAAAATCTATTTTTTCTTTATATTTGAACCACCTCTATAAATTTCGGCAAATTTTGCCCCTGGATGCACCACATTTTCTATAGCAACGGCAATAACTTCAGGCCGTTTGCCACTATACTTCCTCACCATTTTCTTCAACATCGCAGACACGGTTTCTTCCATGTGAGCCAGTCAGTTTACAGGGCAACTTGAAAGAGCAGCTTTATGGAGTGCGTCCAAACAGCTTCCCTTTGTCAAGCCATAGGCATCTTGTGGTAATTCTTATCTTTGCTTTTAAGGTGTTTTCAACGGAACTGTCTAAACTTTGAGGGTGACTTATTTCCATGCTGTAAAATGATCAAGATTAGAATGTGATTGAACATGTTAAACACTTAAACCTGACTTCGACTAACTATTTCGAAAATCTACCTGACCACAATGATGCCGTCTAATGCACTTCTCAATCTTTCATCAATGAAGAGTTCACTTGATGTACCAAAAGCTTTGTCACCATCACTATATATACTTGAACTGCATGACAAAAGGGAGGTAGTATCACAGAATTTATAAATTATAAATTTCTAATAAAGAGGCCACCAGAATACTTTGAGGGCTACAAACCTCCAAATTCTCTTTTCCAAGGGAAATAAAACCATTAGAAAGGACTTCTCTATTTCTCAAATGTGAAACACCTAGCATTTCTCCATTCTTAATAACCTGGTGGATAAATATCTTATCAGTTGCTTCAACAATTTATGCTATAATTCATATATGACATATTTATCTAAATCTTGTAAGCCACTAATTTCATATCTATATGTTGTAGACATTCCTTCTTCCCCATGACTATTGTTGGTCCAATCTCTGATATGCGGTTTAGCATTTCCATAACACGAGAGTCATTACCGGGGATAACCTAACAGTCATTACCGGTTTAGCATTTCCATAACATAAACTGATTTTTAGATAAAAACTTGAGAATTATCTTTTCCTTTTGCAGAAATATTTTCAGAAATCAATACAATCAAAAGTTCATCTGCTGATATCAGTTCCTCAGCAACCTAGGAAGGGGAAATCGTCAAAATAATAGTTATTATACCTGTGTCATACTTATAATTTCTTAATTTTTACACCAATACAACACCACTAAATAACTTAGAGATTTGACTGTGTGAGTGTGTGTGCAATGACTCCATGTTAACTTTTAAAACGTCGATTTTTCTTTTGATTTAAGATCTGCATTTTATCTAATCTTATATGAATTTTATATATGGTATCATAGCCATGTTGTATCCTATAATCTTCTAAAAATGCCGTATCCCCATACCCCATGTTGTATCTATGATTTCCAGAGCACAGCAAACATTCTTTAATAAATCAAAAGGCAGATAATAAACACCGAATTTGTTATCATACCTTAGCTGAATACAGCACAAAATCGTCCTTTGTCAGTTTGAAAGCATGACTACTTCCGTAAGATGCAAGATTCAAGGCAGCACGTGGTTCTGCCCGACACAATAGCAAATATTTGGTGCATATGCCATAAATTTGTTCCTTGTTCGTAGTAGATGGAAATGGAAATAGACGGTCTTTGAGGACCTTGAAAATAACTTACTTGAGAACCCGTTGTCACAATCAGCAAATCCTTAGGCGCATAAGTATCAATATCCTCTACTTTCACCTATTTAAAATTAGAAATAATGAGACTTCCAAAGATAAAGCATTTACTAAATCTCTCTTGGTTTAGCCTAAAGTTTCCCTTGGTCTCCATTTAACTACTGGACTATTCTCCATCTAGTTAAGACATGATTACAAGGGAGGCTATCCAAATTTTCTCCCTAATGTTGTATTGCCAATCCTATCATGTCTTATGAAACACAAATCTATCATAATATTTTTTATCTGTGAGACTGTGACATTAAATCCAAGGTGGAAAACAAGAATATACAACTGTAATTACTATTTGTGTGATCAACGGTGGAAACAAGAAACAAATCCAACAAATATCAAATCAAAACAATTTGGAGGAAATTTTTTTATATATTTGAAAAATTAGATAAATAATTATTGGCACATATGTTGTAAAAGGAAAGGGAATCTTGGGATTGGGACAACACTTGGAATCATTTACATGTGACCTGAAGTAGGTCAAGTCGTGGAGTGGAATCAACAACAAGCAAATCCAAGCATCATCTGCAAAGCAATTCCAAAATACTGTTTAAATATTGTTTGCTTATATCCTTTTGACAAAATTTAAGAAAAAGGCAACATAAATTCTACATGTGTTATGATAACCAGGCAGAGTGGAAAATGAGAAGGAACCAACACAGATTTTAGTGGATGTTCAAGCTATAACAAACTTCAAACCTATGAAGATAATATGAGTTAGCTACTCAAACGATCAAATCCAATACACTCAAATACTCAATGTGAATTATGTGAACATCTAATGGCCTAATCCACCACAATATTCCATGAAAAATAATTGTGAGATCAGGTACATGTTATAGCACACTTGAATTTCATCAGACAATTGAGAGCATATCTAACTGGTATCAATGTGAATTATGTGAACATCTAATGGCCTAATCCACCACAATATTCCATGAAAAAAATGTATGTATGGTTGTTTTGAGTTTCTCTTTGTCTTACAAGGCTTAACCCCACACATTTTCCGGGTATGTAAGACACTGAGACTGCAGCTTGGTAAGCAAAATATTTTAAAAATATCACACTTCGACAAGCAAGGACAGCAGTCACACATAGAAAAAGGGAATTCACACAACACAGCCATTACCATAGATATATGATATAGTTTGTAAAAGCGTACATTATGAATAACCAGTAAATTTATCCATAAAATTAGAGACCTAACATATTCGATCATAGTTGTATATCTTCCTTGAAGCTTTGCATTGCCTTAAAATTATCATAGCAGATATGGCACCAAATACTGACTCATTTATGAAGCTAAGAGTGCTTGTTTAAGTGCAGTTTCAGATTCTTATGGCAAAATGCATCAAACAATGGTCGATGAATCCCATGACAAACACTTGAACAAATCTAATGGAACAAGTGAGAGAGATATAGTTGATGAACAAATATATTTCCTTGGAGTAGGAAGCATTACCCAAGGCAATGCACCAATATGATCTTCGTGACCATGCGTTATAACTACTGTTTCAATTTTGTGGCTCCATTTTTTAATAAATGTCGTATCGTATCAGGTATTATCTTTTGGACCCCAAGCTCATCATCGCTAAAACAAGTGAACAATGTGTAAATATAAAAGGCCAGTAAACCTAGAAAGCTAATGAAAATCAGAGCAAAAAACAATCATGCAGCAGCAATCCGACAGCACTTAACAATGCAAATGGGGTTTAAAATTTTCAAATCATTTTCATGCGGAAAATATATTCAATTCTTAACTATATGATGCAATGCCAATTAGTAGTTGATCTTAACTGTTGATCAGAACAGGTAGATGACCAGCTAGCAGTCCGTTGAGCAGGTTGTTGACGGCGGGTCGAGCAGCTGATCCATGGAGGGGTTGTACCTGCAGGTGGTCCGATGCCAAAATTAGACAAGGAAAGAGAGCAAGAGAGATACTAGAGAGAGAAAGTAATTGAGAGAATGAATAGTATTACCTTGCTCTCCTGTATAGGAGAGCTTATATAGCCCCCCCAGCTCTGGACCAAAGGTTCTCTTATTGGGCTGGACTTGCCAAGGCCCAATAAGATGGACCGCCAATATATCACCCTTAGATATTGGGTAGAACAGTAATTTGCTCCTATCTTGGAGAAGTTCCACCATGTTCTGCTGATATGGATATGATGGGGCAAGCCATGTAGACTTTAGAGTGTATGAAATGGACTAGTTCTAGTCTCAGAACAGTAGTGTTTTAACATTTTAAAGTATTTCATATGAAATTTGCTATGCCGACAGTTTATCTTATTCAATGTGCTATGTCTGAGTGTGATAAGTGTGATAGCCACACATAAGGGAGAGCTAATGGAGTTGTAAGCCTTACCCTGGAAACATGACACCGGCATCAATGAGGATATAACGATCATGGTTCCCAACAAGCATACAATTCATTCCAATTTCACCCAACCCACCAATAGGAAGAACTCGAAGGGGTGGTCCATCCGATCCTTCGTAAAATTGCTCCATCTTGCGTTGAACAGAGTCTTCCATACTTTTTCTAGGACCTTCAATTTTTCTTGTCCTTTTGTGCACTACTTTGGCTCCATCAGTATCTACTCAAAACAAACATTATAAACTATAAACACAAATCTTATATATAAATCAATACACATATTAAGGATGTGAGAAGAGGAGGAAGAAGATGAAGCCGTTGCTTAAAAAAAATTGAGAAATATTCAAAATAGAATATGTTGATCAAAGATGTGAAATGATTACAAGTAATGCTCTATTAATAGAGCTACATAGAGAAATTTTATTTTTTTTCAAAACTCGGTATCCGGCCCTAAGACTAAGCCCTACTAATCCGATGCGACCAATCCCACCGCCCACTTGCCGCCCATTGAAAGCCGGAGTTTTTTTTTTCTCTGTATGGACTAGCCCACCGAAATTGGCACTAGAGTAAATCGAACCTGAGACATTGAATTTTTTTATAAAATTCGTTTTCGTTATAATAATATTTACAACTTGTATACCATAAAAGACTCGACGAAGTCTTCGATGTTAACCAAATCCCACAACATGATGCAAGAAGGGGCAACTTTGAAATTTCCATAGTATCTATCTTTTATATATTTATTATTTATTATTATATGATTATTTATACTTATTTTTACACAAATTATTATTTATACTTTTTTTTTTTACAGAAAAATTATTATTTATACGGCTTAACTACACATTTGGTCCCTTACGTTTATTTTAGGTTTCAATTTGGTCCCTTACGTTTAAAAAGTATCAATTTGGTCCCTTACGTTTATTTTAGGTTTCAAGTTAGTCCTTTCCGTCAATTTTGTCATATGTGGCAGTCAATTTGCATATGTGGACATACACGTGGCACTTGTACACGCTGAGACGTATACTGTTCAAACGGTGTTAGTGACAAACCTAACGGAAAGGACTAACTTGAAACCTAAAATAAACGTAAGGGACCAAATTGATACTTTTTAAACGTAAGGGACCAAATTAAAATCTAAAATAAACGTAAGGGACCAAATATGTAGTTAAGCCTATTTATACTTAAGCAAGCAGAAGCAGCACCCCTCATGACTATTTAAGAATCGTGGGTGGTCCAATAAATTGCAAAAGCAGATTGGCAAAAGATAGAAAAGGGGAATCGTTGTCTATTTGATTTGATGAGTGCCAAAGCTGTCCCCGCCCACTTTGTGCTTGTGCTCCAAGATTTTTCTTTCCAATTTGATTTTGGTATCTAGGCAATGAATATATCGAAATTACGATGATTTGTTGTAATTTTACATAAATTATAGTGTTAGATATGTTTTTTATTTTTATAGTTTTTAAATCCTTTTCCACCAAATTTCATGGTTGTGAGTTGTACGAATTGGATTTCTTACTGTTATAATATAGTATTGTAATTGATCTAAATCGTCTGATTTTTAATCGGCAACTGAGATAATTTTACTTTACAAAACCATTTTTTTTTGCACGGCCATATTTTAAATCTTAACTAGTTAAAAGACCAGTGCATTTGTACAGGTCTATTGACTTTTATTTGATATTTATGTTAAGGTAAAAATTTATTATATAAGTGAAACAATTGTGTTGTGTTATTTCTTGTAAAATTAATTAAATGAATAAATTATCAATGACAACTAATGGCCCCATGTATATTTTTTAATTAAAAAATTTAGAAATTTGATTACGAATATTGTTTATGTTTCTATTTCTATATTCTTATTTTTATGCATATTCATCTTATTTTTTCTAGAGTTTTTTTAATTCCTATTTTTAAACATAAATATATTGTTCTGTTTTATTCATATCTATAATATGTTTTATTCATATTTTGAAACATATCATCTTTTTATTATATTTATCTTATATTCTTTCTATATATATATATATATATGAGGCTGCTAACTTAGACCCAGTTGGGTCTAAATTAACAAAGTGCACCTTTTCAGTTGGACCAAAATACCCATTCTTTTTAATTAATTAACCAAATTACCATCAATGGACGCGGATCCAGTGTCGCGCGCGTACCGCAGGACCATGGTTACAGGCCGTTGATTTCCATCAGACAGCCAAGATCTGATCTCATCAAGACTGTCTGATCAATCAGACATCCCAGATCATCCGAATCCATCAGATTCCAGCGCGTGCACCACACTGGATTACACCCTGGAGAGAGAAGAATCTACTTTTTAAAAGCAGGACACGTGTCGCTGTCTGATTGGCTGGGCGTGATTTTTTTCCATTTAATACTTTGAACTCAATTATTTCGTTGTAAATTAATTTTTTATTTTTTTTTTATACCAAAATTCATAATTTTTTTTTTCTACAAATAGAGACTTGGTTCGTTTGATTTGGACACAGAAAAAAAACCCAATTTTTCACTACCTTAATCTCATTTTTCACTACCTTACATCAACTCACTGAAACCATTCTACCAGGAAAATGGTTTCAGATTATAACTCTCTGAAACCATTGTACCAGATAAATGGTTTCAGAAGCAAACACAATTAATAAATTACTCACTGAAACCATTCTACCAGTAAAATAGTTTCAGAGTACAACTATGTGCAACCATTCTACAAGCTAAATGGTTTCAGAAGCAAATAACTAATAATCAACTTACTGAAACCATTCTACCAGCAAAATGGTTTCAGATTACAACTCTCTGAAACCATTGTACCAGATAAATGGTTTCAGAAGCAAACACAATTAATAAATTACTCATTGAAACCATTCTACCAGTAAAATGGTTTCAGAATACAACTATGTGCAACCATTCTACCAGTAAAATGGTTTCAGAAGCAAACATTAGTTTTTAATTACCGTTTTATCTCATTTAATTAACTAAAAATAGTTTCAGGTCTCCAAAAATTTCATAAAATATACCAAAAGTTCCAGAATATTATCTACTATTTTCCTGGTATAATGGTTTCAGTGAGTTGGTTGAGTGGTGCGTGTTAAATTACAACACACAAGTAACGTATTTAGTAGACAAAAAATGAGATTAAGGTAGTGAAAAATTGCATTTTTTTTTCGGTGTCCAAATCAAACGAACCAAGTCTCTATTTGTAGAAAAAAAAAATTATGAATTATGGTATAAAAAATAAAAATAAAAAATTAATTTACAACGAAATAATTGAGTTCAAAGTATTAAATGAACAAAAATCGCGTCCAGCCAACCATTGTGTGACACGTGTCCTACTTTTAAAAAGCAAATTTTTCTCTCTCCAGGGTGTAATCCAGTGTGGCGCACGCGCTGGAATCTGATGGATCAGGATGATCTGGGCTGTCGGATTGATCAGACAGTCTTGATGAGATCAGATATTGGCTGTCTGATGGAAATCAACGGTCTGTAACCATGGTCCTTCGGTACGCGCGCGACACTGGATCCGCGTCTATTAATGGGTATTTTGGTTAATTAATTAAAAAGAATGGGTATTTTGGTCCAATTGAAAATGTGCACCTTGCTAACTTAGACCTAACTAGGGTCTAGTTAGAAAACCCCTATATATATATATATATATTTATTTTTTTTGTACTTATCTCATCTTCGTTCTATATATATTTTTATTTATATTTTTTAGTGAAATTACAACATGATTAAAAATAATAATGATAAATCAGCAACTTTGTTGATAATCAATTTTAATATATTAGTAATAGAAATAGTGTATTGAAAAAAAAAAAAGTAATAGATTATTGGTAGTACACTGTACAATTTCAAATTAACGATCGTGATTTATTAGGATGCGAAACTGCTGACAAAAGTGACTCCAAATCTATCCGTGACCAGAAGAAGTTTACAATGTTGGGACCAATTTGGTCATTTCCTCAAAGTTGAAACTTTTAAAACCCTGGTAGTAAACACTGCGACAGCAGCTCTAAGTTATAACTTATAAGCCCCAAAATCCGCCGCAACCCACCATCTCCGCCACCACAAAAACCATTCTTTATCAGTTCACAGCAATCATCTCCGCACAGCCACCGTTAGCCGACCAAAGCAGCACTTAGTTTGTTTTTGTTCACTTCAACAATGGCTCAGTTGAAACCATGCGCTACTATCACTCCTCCTTCTTCTCTACATGCAACAGGTTAATTCTCTTTTATTTTCATTTCAATCTCTTTCAAAACCCCATTTTTTGAATCCTAATAACATTTCACTTTTTTTTTTTTTTTTTGTTGCAGAGCATGTTTTGTTTAATCGGTTCTGGAAATCAAACACATGTTCATTCAAAGAGGTGATTTTAAAAAGTTAAAACTTTAACAATAAGTTTATGAATATATGTTTTTTACTTTATATTTTGTCACCATTTTTTGTTTATATCTTTGTGTGTCTTATTTTTGGATTTTTCTACCATGTGTAGTTCAAGCCAAAAGCTAGTGTTGGTGCCGGTAGACTTCAAGGTGAGATTTTTTTTTTTCAAGATCCATTGAAAATTGTATACGGTTTGCATTGTCTTAAATTACTTGATTTATAAATAATGGCCAATCCATGGTTTTAAATTGCGGTGGCAGTTTCGGTTCGCTGTGAATCTTTATATTGCATCAAAATGCAGTCCATGTGGTCGAAATTGCGGTTGCGAAGTCGTCACTCGTAGTCGTATTTATATATATAAATTTAAGACAGAATTCAAGACCTTATTAGCTATTAACATGGTGTCTCCAATTGTATTCTTTATTTGTTGGACATGAATTGACTCATTTTATTACTTGAATTTTGAAAATGATAAATAAATTTCTAAAAGCCTAATTTGTGGCTTCTTAGGTTATGAATGGTTTATGTTGAATGCATCAGTGGATGCTCCGTGTGTTCACCGGTTGATTATACTGATTTGGTGTTGTCTGATACTTAAATTTAATTTTTATAACGCTAAGTTTTCATGATGTGCAGTTGTCAAAGCAGTAGTGCACAGTGATGCAAATGTAGAAGTTTCTGAAGCCAAGAAGGGTAGCGGGCTACGAGGAAAATTGAACAAGGTTGTACTGGCGTACAGTGGTGGCTTAGACACATCAGTTATCGTTCCGTGGCTAAGGTATAGATGCTTCCTCGTTCTTCTTTCGTTTTTCTGCTAGATTTCCATCACAAGTTCGCGATCGTCTCCCTTGCATATTTTGAATGAAAAATACTGAGTAGTTTAGAGATGTAGTTTAATTTTCTGAGTGGAATGGGTTATTAAAGATCATAAACCATTTTGAAGCTACCTATTGTTGTATTATTTTGTTCTTGTTATCTTATTTAATTTAATGATTTTGGTGTTACAGAGAGAATTACGGATGTGATGTTGTGTGCTTCACTGCTGATGTTGGCCAAGTATGTCGCGACTCTTGGAATTCATTTTTTGTAACAAAGTTTTTTGTTGTTTAAATTAGTTATTAGAAGATTGTAAATATCCGGCTGAGAGATTTGTTTTACTCAGTTTGTTGTTGACATGCTGTTTGTCTGGTAACAAAATTAATTTCACAGGGAATAAAAGAATTAGATGGTTTAGAAGCCAAAGCAAAAGCTAGCGGGGCTTCTCAATTAGTCGTAAAGGACTTGAAGGAGGAATTTGTTAAAGATTACGTATATCCTTGCCTGCGTGCTGGTGCCATTTACGAGAGAAAGTATTTGCTTGGGACCTCAATGGCCCGCCCTGTAATTGCAAAGGTACTTCTGCTTGAAGTTTGATTTATTACTTCAATTGGTAAAACATTTCTCCCCGTAAATATGCAGCACATACACTTTCAGATTAATGGTGTGTCCGATGTCTGATAGTTACATTCAAATTATTATCTGTGTCATGTCCGGTGTCCATGTCTGTGTCTTTGGTTCATAGTAATTGTAATTAGCAGTGATTGCGGAACAAAGTTAGCCCCCCGCTTCTAAAGTATAATAAAAACTTATATTGATTGATGATTGCTGACTGATAGGCCATGGTGGATGTTGCCAAAGAAGTTGGAGCTGATGCTGTCGCCCATGGGTGCACTGGGAAAGGAAATGATCAGGCATGTCTTACTAGTTACTATTATGCTTACAGTACTATGTCATGTCAATTGTATTATTCTGACTGATTTTGTTTATAAACATTTAGGTTCGATTTGAGCTCACCTTCTTTGCTCTGAACCCCAAGCTAAACATTGTGGCTCCATGGAGGGAGTGGGATATTACAGGGAGAGAAGATGCGATTGAGTATGCTAAAAAGCATAACGTTCCTGTTCCAGTGACAAAGAAATCCATATATAGCAGGGATAGGAACCTATGGCACCTTAGCCATGAGGTATGCATTGTGGTTATCCTCAATCTGGCTCTATTTATAGTGTTGAATTGAATGTTGGCCAAGTCTAATGATTTGTCTGTTATTTTTTTTTAATCTTTGGGTCTTAGCATTATTAGTATAGCTGCTATTGAATTTAAGGTCATGTCATCATTTTCAAAGTAATAAATTTGGTCTTCTAAGAATACATATTTCGTCACATATCAAAGCAATATATACAAATTTCTAATAGATCAACAAATTCTATGAAACGTAAAAAAATCCTGCGATTATATAAGTGTCACCACTTTAGTGTGTTTTTTATTTTGAATTAATTGATTCCATGAAAAGGATGCTGGCATAGTTGTCTTCATGTTTGGAAGCACATATGGCTATTTATTTTCCTATTCACCGCATTAATGTTTGTTAGATGGCCTTCATTCATAATGTAACTGATCGACCAAAATGCTATGGACTCGCTAAATTGTTAACAACAAAAATCTTGGCTTCACTGTAATTTGTTTCCAAGGGTCTGAACTGTAATTTTAGAAGTATTTCAAGAAATACCATCATTTGTTACCGGTATCTAGAGAGCACATGAATCCTCAAAGGGAATACACTACATCATTTCTATGCTGAATTGTCTGAAATTGCTTATATTTAGTTTAATCTAGGATCATGATTTATAAGTGTAGATCCAAAAACTATACTCTGGGAGGGACATTTTACTGTTTCTCTGATATATGCAATCTGTGTCACTTCAGGGTGATATTTTGGAAGACCCAGCTAATGAGCCACAAAAGGATATGTACATGATGTCTGTAGACCCGGAGGATGCTCCAGATCAAGCAGAGTAAGCTTCCTTCTCGTGGTTTTACCAACAGGCGTGTTTTGGATTGACTTATTTGAACTCGTCTACTGACCACCAGTATTTGTGAGACTGTTTGAGAGAATTTATGAAAAAAAGCTTAATTATACTGTTTGTTGTTTTCAGCTTATTTCCAATTCCATAAGCTTTCCAGGATAGTTTATGAAAACAAATTATAACTTTAAATAAACTTTTTGCTTTGATTTTATCTTTTATTATAAAAATGGTTTACACATAAGCAATTATGCTATAAACACTTAATTATACTGTTTATCCAAGCAAATCCTAACTTTATACACAACCTAAAGTTTATGTTATGGTTTTAAAAGGTTGCACCCTGCAATTCTTTTTGGAAGTTATACCTTTTTGAAAGCTTGCATTATGTCGTGCAGATATTTGGAAATTGGTATAGAGTCAGGGCTTCCTGTTTCACTCAATGGAAAGCCACTTTCACCAGCATCTTTACTCGCTGAGCTCAACGAAATAGGTGGAAGGCATGGAATTGGCAGGATCGACATGGTTGAGAATCGGCTTGTAGGCATGAAGAGCCGTGGAGTCTATGAAACTCCTGGTGGAACTATCCTTTTCGCTGCAGCACGGGAGTTGGAGTTTTTGACACTCGATCGAGAAACAATACAGGTGAAAGATTCATTAGCCCTCAAGTATGCAGAGTTAGTGTATGCCGGAAGATGGTTTGATCCACTTCGCGAGTCCATGGATGCCTTTATGCAAAAGATTACAGAGACCACAACAGGTTCTGTGACTTTGAAATTGTACAAAGGTTCTGTTACTGTAACAGGTAGGAAGAGTCCCTTTAGCCTGTATAGGCAAGATATCTCATCATTTGAGAATAGTGAGATATATGATCAAGCTGATGCTGCTGGTTTTATCCGGCTTTACGGTCTCCCAATGAGGGTCCGAGCAATGCTTGAGCAGGGCATTTAAGTGTTGATTACGTTTCAAAACATGTTTTTGATTGCAATAAAAAGACATGCTTTGTTTCACTGGACAACATAAATGTCTTATCTCTGTTATTTTGATTTTGCTGTTATTTTAGTTATGTTTTTTTAGGAATTGGATTGTAATTTGAGAAAGGTCTTTGATGTATTTAACAATGAAATTGATGGCAAGCAAATTCATTTTAAGGTACTCTTCTCAACATTCATTTTATAATGTTCTTAACAGTCTGCAATCCATATTATATCTTAAAAAGTAAATAAATAATTAGGGAGTACTTGTCTCGTAACTCTGAATGAAATTTACATGCATCTTTCTACAAGAGGTAATCATATATAGTCAAAGACAAACAAATTCAATCCGAGGTGGTATTTTGTCCTTTAGTCGCAGAGCATGCTTTCTGTTTTCCTCATGATTCCAAGTTTTGAAGTGCTCCTCGACCAGTGGCCTTAATTTCGGTTTAGTTGGTAACCTTGTATCAATAGTTATCTTCTGAAGTTCAACTGCATTCTCAAGAATGTGCATAACTAATTCAACTTCACATGCTGCTCCACAAAATCCAACCAATTCTAACTCCTTAAGACTATATTGACATTCCATTGTAACTTTGCGTAGCGTTCTAAAAGTGGGATTGGTATTTACCATCTGCAACATGTAAAAACGGCAGATTCAGACTCAGAATTGCTTTAGCTTTTGGACGTAAATAATAAGTTTGATGCATGTTTCATGACAAAGGTAGGTGCTACAAGAATTAAGAGCTGCTATAGATGGTGAGATTTGTGCATAAGTATATATAAAAATGTGATTTAGAAATATAAATTGATTTTAATCATTATTTGATGCACAAGAATATTCACCTTGATTGTGAACCTCCATAGTGAAGGTGATGCTCTCAATAACATAACACAAGCACCAAGTGTTATGCCATCATCAACACAAGCAACCAACTCCAAATGCTTGAGATTTTTTAACTTGGGAAGTTGACTTAACCAATAAATCTGAAAGAAAAAGGCAGTAAAATAGATATCACTCTTTATGATTCAATGTAATTATATGTGTCAGTGTTCGACATCGAAACACGTCTTCGATCAGAAGTGTCGGTGCTACAAAGATAATTAAGCAAATCACCCTAAAAGAAAATAAGGGTAGGTAGGAAATTTACCACATCGGGTGAGTTTTGTGTGATATCCAATTTAAGCACTTTTATTTGTAACATAAAGCTTTGTCTAACAAACTCCACAAATGATCCTCCAAAAGATGCTTCCACAAGGCTTGGAACAGTCTTGAATTCTGTCTCCAAATGTGATCCATAGTATTTGAATGACACTAATTTCTCAGCAAAAATTTCAACTTTTGTCAATTCCCAACATCTTACCAACTCTAAGCATTTCAACTTCAATGATGAACCTGAAACCTTCATAGTTTTTGGAACTTCTGAATCAACCAAATTCAATGTTTCAAGTAGTTGACAGTTACACAGTAAATACTCTAGCATCTCTTCGGTCACAGTGATCGATTTCATACGCAAAATACGTAACGAATTAAATCTTTCCACCTTAAACAAGTCCAATGGAATAACATAATCAATTGAATGACCAAAATACAACTCAAGCTTTTGAACCTTTTTTTGAACTGCAAAATGAATCCACTTATCAATATCACTCACACTTTTCATTGGAAACCAAAACTTCAATCCTTGTAGAGATGAACATTTTAGTGAAGCTAACAATTCATTGATCCACCTTGTATATGTTTGTCTTTCAGCATCATACATAATTTCCATTGCCATTTGTAAATGTCTTCCTGTGATTTTCTTCATATCTTTTTTCATGTCTTTCATAATAGGTGAACCTTCAAATTCTAAGGTACCTGAAAAATAAGTCCATAGATTTTTCCATTTTTTTGAGAGGATGCTTGTTCTAGCAGCTTCATTTATTGGTAATTTTGATAAAATGGCTATAGAGATTCCTTCTGGTAATTGGTTTATGAGATCTTCTTCATAGTCTTTTTCATTGTTGGATTTTGCTCTTTTTTGTTTACCATCATCCCTTCTAGTTCCATCTAGCATGGTCCTAGATTTTACCAAAATTTATGGATCATCAAGATAAGGAATTAGAATTATGAATACATAAAATTAAATTTGTTTATGATGAAGAACTTGTTATTGATATTAACTAAGGAAGAAATTTTGATGATGATATCTAGAATTGAATTTTGTCAATATGTCATCAAATTAAACATCTTATGAAAATAATAGACATATGATGTAAATGTAATAAGGATTATGAATATTTGTTTTTGAAAATTAAAATAAACAAATGTTTTTTTAATCACAAAATGAAAAATGGTGAAGAAAACAAGAAATGAGTAGTTACCTTATGTTGTTCATTTTGTGAATGAGACATGTATTAAGATTGTGATTGGGTTTTCATGTGATTCTATGTTATCTATAAAACCTTGTACTATGTCAAAGATCCGGAGTATGCTCCGTCGGTGATGATTGATGAACCTCAACTCAAGTTACCTTTTTCTTTTCTTTTTTTACTATTTTCTTTTTGAGGGGTTCATTTAATTTAATATACTTTGTTTGCTTAGGAATTTAATGATTCTATTCCAAGCAAGCATAATGGGACCGGCTTTGCATTGCATCATTTTAAACAAAAATTATATTTTGAAACACAAATTTCACAACAAATTTCTACAACGATTTACTATATGTAGTCCAAATATGTGTGATTAGTTATATTTGGTGAATAATTTATATAATAAGTTATTGCAACTCATTAACCTTTCACTAAATGGCATTAGGCACATTTTATCTTTAAACTATGTTTTTTTTAATGTTATTAATCATAATTTTTCAAATTTTTAAATATATTTTTTATCTTTTAACCATTGAAATTGTATTCATCAAATATACATTTTTTATCATGTATATTTGAACACCTTTTTTTTCGTAAAAAAAAAATTGTTCAAATATACATGATACTTAATAAAAACAAAGGTATATACGATAATCCCTCTGTACCACAATTATTTAACTATTTCATATGTTAAGAAGAAAATTATAAACGAATGAAATATAAGCACAACTCTACTAAATTATTCTTATTAGCTATTGATGGAATTTCATAATTATAAATGCAATTAGAACATTCAATGAGAAAAATCCAATTAATTAGAATATACAATGAGAAAAATCCAATTAAAACTATATTGAAAATCAAAAGTGAGACTCTTTTACCATAGTTTTCCTTCTTTTTTATTTTGTAAATGTGATGGTCATAATGAGTAAGATGGAGCATCAATTAGCCATGATTTATATTCTATTTTTTATTTTATTTTATATATTCTTGAGGACTAAATGCCAAAAGAAAAAGATATTACAAGGAGATTACTCCCAAATTCCAACATAATGCTATTAAGAAAAAACAAACAAACATCATAAAAATAAAATCTCATGTTCAAGCAGCATCCAACATTAGTTAACGCATTTGCACATTTATTGACTTCTCTATATAAATTTGAAATTTCAATATTCCAATCCAAATTCAAGAGCTTCCAAATCTCCTACACTACCGTTCCTCCTGCCAAACTATAAAATTTCCTTAACTTAAGCACTTGCACTACAGATGTTGAGTCGGTGCGATCAACTCCGCCCTCTTAAAACCCATCCGTCTAGCACATCACAATCTTTCAAGCACTTCCCACAGTTTCGCCACGAACGAATTACATTTACCTACATTCTTTGCATAACCTCGAATCCACTCACCTTGACTTCCCCGAATCACTCCTCCACAACCTGCCATTTGATTAACTTTGCAAACCTCATCTGTATTGAGCTTAATAAAATCTTCTTTAGGAGCATTCCAACCAATCACAACAACCCTTTAAGTTTTCTCTACCATGACACCATTCATACGTAGTGTAACATTCATGTAGCATGTTATTTTCTGCATTACAACATGCACCGGACAAAGAGGACCATAAAATACAGTATTATTTAAGTCATTATTTCAAGGACAATGCAGTATTAATTAAGTCATTATTTCAGTTGTAAAAAGAATGATAATTAAAGTTGGGCCAACTTATTATTTTGGATTCCATATTGTTCTGGACTGGGCCTAGAAGCCCAATAAACTGAGGAATTGCTAACTGGGCCGTCGAGCAAGACCCAATAAGGAACAACCAACGAAGATTAACGGCGAGCCAACGGTCACAATACTTCTACGTATTGTAACGGCCGGCCACGGAATGATGAACATTTACTGCTCATCATGGCTCTCCAGCCGTTTTTCCGGCAGCCACTTGATGACCATTAACGTCATCAAGGGTCTTGGCCCAACGCTAAGAACTATATATACAACCTTCGCAACCACCCAAAAGGTACGTATTCACTTTGAGAGAAAACCTATACTCCACACCAAAATTGACTTGAGCTTCGAAGTGCCTACAGGTAAACAACCCCCTCCGCTTCACCGAAGGCTTAAACGGAGCAACGCCGGACACAGTCGTCTTTCTGATCAGCTAAGATCACATATTTTTGAATTGTAATTTTTTACTTTTAAAAAATGTTTCCGACATCATTAAAACTTTAATAATTTTAAACACCGATTTAGAGTAAACTAGTTATTAAAATGGTCACCTTACACTCGCACACAGTATAATCGTAAACATTACTAACTCTGGGGGCAAACAAAAAATTTATGTCACTTGCGCCCAATGAAATTAAATCAAAATGTCAAACTAATATCCCTTAGTGTCAAAATTTGGTCACTGACCTTAGCTAAGAAAAATCAAAATAGTCCAAACTAATAATAATTGTTTATGGAAATGAGAAAAACCAAACAAAAGCAACAATTTTGTCCAATACCGACTTAGTTTCAAATAAATCGTCAAATGACAGAAAAACTAAAAAAAAGGATCCAACGTTATAAACGCCAAATCCTCATACAACTATTGTTTTCTATAAGAAGTCAAGCCCTATGAATCTATTAAAATAAATTAAATATAAGGTGTGTTTAACAAGAGTTTCCAAGAACATACAAATCTTATTACAAATAAACCAATAGCTCATCAAAACATCGCATTCACCAAGTTTCATTCCTGAACAAACTAAGGCATAAAACCACCATACATTTAAAACATGATTAAAATAATTTTTATAGATCTTCAATCACTATCAAACAAGAAATAAAACCATTGTTCTATTTATAAACTTATAAACAGAACATATCTGATACAGACGAAGAGGACGACCGTCTTAGATTCCAACAAATAAGTCTAAAATTGGATCCAAAAATATTTTTTTAGCGATCCCAACACATACTCATCGTGTCTCCTTCTAGTTTTTTCTCTGCAAGTCTGCAACTCATCAATTATCTCTAATTTATCTTATTTTCTATTTTTGCGTGCGATTTTGTGTTGTAAACATCCTTGTCAAATTAGAACTAGAAATGCTCGTAGAAAATGATATAAACAGAATTATTAACGACTTTGCATCTAGAAATACTATAGAAATTGTTTTACATTAGTATTTGAATATTAAAAATAAATAAGCACATGCACAAGAAGGACAATTATATGCAATTTCTATATTAAAACCTCTACGTTCACATGTTAACTAGAACGTCAAAATGTTTATAAGTATTCCACCAATTATGATAGGTGATCACATACTATTAAGATATGTTCGTTACACTTTTTTTGTTCTCTCTAGAATTGCGAAGAAAGACTAGAGAAGTTCACCAATGATAGTGTTTGGATGAGAACGAATAATATAAAAAAGTATAAAATTTATTTCCATCATCAATCACCATACCAAATTTTGAAAAAATTAGGGATTGGATACAATAAGTAAACTTTACAATAATGCCTTCCCACTGCAGACGTTATGCGCGTCCTGTCCTATAGAGTAGTACATCATGGAATCTGCAGTCAAAGTCAGGTAAAATAATGCTTCGTGCATGGAACTAGCACACATGATCTAGTAGTATCACGCAAGTGGCCACGCAACTTACGCAAGTTACATTTCATCCGTGACTCTTTAAACTTTGTGAATTATCCCTAAAATTGTGATTTTTAGGTAAAATTTGGTTAAAAAATTATTTTGAAGGAAAATTTGGTTAAAATTTAGTATGTACTATTAAGGTTAGTTTAGGTTAACTTATTTTTCAGCGAACTAATTTATAGAAATAAATACTCCATCCGTCTTATGTATAAGAAAAATTCATTTTTTAGATTCATTGTAAAGTTAATGTATCTAGATAATATTGTAGTCGATTTATATACATCAACTTTACAATAAATCCAAAAAGTAAATTTTTCTTATATATAAGATTGAGGAAAATAAATTTTTATGTATTATTATATGTTTGTCAAGATAGTTTATGAAAAAACTTATAAAAATACAAATTTAGTTAATGAGAACATATGAATTAACTTAAAAGTTTATTTATTTACATAAATTGTCATGCATAAGTTCAAAAATAAATCCGTTTTTTTTTAAACTTCAATTAATTGAAATTTTTATATTCACAAGATATTGAATTTTTGAAACTACACAACAATCAGACTCGTTTCATGTTGATGGTCGATTTATTATACTTTTGATTAATATTAAGCTTAACTAATTAGAGGTTGAACACTTGTACTGAATTTTACTAGAATGTTTTTTATTGGTTTAATTTTACTTTTAGTCCCCCTAAATTTATGAAAATACCCCCATTATTAATCCAATTTTTTTGGACCGTTAATACGTTTGTTGTAAATTTGATCTTAGCGGATGTTTTCCCCTAATAATGGTATTTTTTTATAAAGTAAAATTCATTTATTGCCCCAATATTAAATCTAATGATAAAACATTTATTTTGAGATTATAATGCACATTTTTACACAAAATTCACAATTTTTATGACAAAACACGTAAGTTGAGACTAAAATTACAATAAACATAAAAATAAAAGGTCAAAAAATACGACTAAAAAAAAAAAATTTCTCCATGAAATGAAGATTCACAATATTAACTTTGAATTTATTTTACAATTTCTTATATATATCATTTAAAATTTAATTTATTCTTTATTAAATTATACTTTCAAATTCGTACTAAATTATTTGTACTAAATTATAAGTCACTTTATATTATCAATGAAACATTTAATTTTATTTTTCCTATTATACCCTTAACTATTTATTATTCTCTTTTCTAACAATTACTACATTCGTCCCCTAATTATAAGGCTTTATTTGACCACTGCACGTACGCCAATGCACAATTTTGATCACTAGTATCGTTAATTGACTATTAGTAAAAAGAGTCAGGATCCGTTGACACCAACTAGTTTGACACCAAATGTTACACCTCTCAATAACGTTTTAACCGATATAAATTTTATAAAATCCACCGTTGGATTGAAAGTTTACATCATATAGATCATTTGTGTAAAATTTCAAATAAATCCAAAATCATTTGATATGTTATTGAGATACATCAAAATTAACGGTTTTTGTATTTTTTTAAATGCCGTTAATCTTTATGTTTCTCAATAACATATCAAATGATTTTGGATTTGTCTGAAATTTTACACAAATGATCTATATGATGTAAACTTTCAATCCAACGGTGGATTTTATAAAATTTATATAGGTTAAAACGTTATTGAGAGGTGTAACATTTGGTGTCAAACTAGTTGGTGTCAACGGATCCTGACTCTAGTAAAAATTATAAAAATTTAATATTTTGAAAATACTCATCAAAACAAATTTAACAAGATCTTATATGCTAATATTTACATTTATATATTATTAAAAAAATACGGTCAAAACAAGATAAATGAATAATATATTTTTGTCAAACAGAATCTTATAATTAGGGACGGAGGTAGTATTCGATTTATCTTTCATATACCCTTAATAAAAAACAATTTTATAAATTAACTCACAGTTTCTCTTTTTCATACGACACTAATTATATTTCTTAATTTGTAAGTATAATTTGGCCAATGTGATTATATTGCGATACAGAGGAGTATATCTTATAATTTACTACTACCTTTTGTTAATTGATGCATTCAATTTGACTAATTAAGAGATATATTATATTGAAAAGATAAAAAGAGCCTCAATTGTATATCTAGGTAATTTACAAAGAGTCTTATATTATTGAAAACAAGAAGTTAATTCCAAAAGGATTCTTTTTGTTTTTTTAAACACAAAAGCGTCTTATATTAAACTATAAAAAACAGACCATTAAACTACACGACCGTTTGTGAACGGATAAATAAACAATCAGTACTTGGCTACTTGCTTCAAAAAATAAAAAATAAACAATCAGTACTAACCCAAAATGAAAAAAAAATTATGTTGATAAGGCATGGGTATGACAAGTGTTTCCACCGTGTGACTACGGTGGCACCGACGCGTTTGAACACTCATTGGGCGGCCGTGCCAGTTCCTTCCCATCATAAACTGCTCCCCCAACTATACAAAGAATTTACCGTAAATAGATAAATAAAGGAGAATGTTAACTTGTGCCCTTAAGGTCACATGTTAAGAAGATAAATGTGAAAAAAATTTATTGAACTTGTGTTGTATTTAATTATCTAAACATTAAATTCTTTGTATCATTAAATGTTATATTTCTATTTGGCACCCTTTCTATTTTTAGGTAGCTTAATATGTGCCCTTAGGGCACAAGTTAACATGACCCATAAATAAATAGTTAACTTGTGCCCTTAAGGTCACATGTTAAGAAGATAAATGTGGAAAAAATTTATTGAACTTGTGTTGTATTTAATTATCTAAACATTAAATTCTTTGTATCATTAAATGTTATATTTCTATTTGGCACCCTTTCTATTTTTAGGTAGCTTAATATGTGCCCTTAGGGCACAAGTTAACATGACCCATAAATAAATAGTCTTGCTAAACAGTGTTTCCAGGACACTTGTTAAATATATTAAAAAAATAAAATAAAATATAAAATTAATGGGGATAAGATAATTTTTACTATATTTTAAGGCATTGAATACACAATTTTCAAGACAAAATTTTTATATTAATAGGCTTAATTAATATCCCAGAAGCACTGTTTAATATTTTTCATAAATAAATAGAAATAAAACGATCATAATAAAAATGAATCTTCTCCTACTAATGATGCTTGTGGAACTTTCTTTTCTAGATAGTTTGTTTTTCTTTTTCTTTTGTTTCTTCTACATATAAGAAAAAAAAAAGTCACGTTCTCGTTGACCGTTATTATAGGTTATTTCTAGGCCTTTAAATTTGATAAAGTCTGTTGACCCCGCGTTATCCATTTTCTCTCTCTTCTCATTCATTATGGTATGTCTGTCCCACCAACCGCACGCCGTGACGTTTCTGCTGTTTCCTCTTCCTCGAACATTCATCCTATGAAACTTGCTTGCACCATCCCAATCATAATCTTCCTGAAATTTCACACGCCTTCAAAATTCTCATATAAATACCATAACACACAACCAAATATTTCATAACCAACTCAAAAATATATAAATCCTGCATATATACTATCTTACACATAATTCCTATACTATATACTAATAATCTAATTTCTTTAATTTGTTGGAGTATATAATTACTTTGTATAGTTCCAAATATATTCAAATTTTAGGTTTTTTGTTAACATGATGAGTCCTAACATGGAATTTGAGCGGGTTCTTAGTTATTTTGATGAGGATGGTGACGGAAAGATTTCGCCGAACGAGTTAAGGAGTAGAATGATGAAGATTGGTGGAGAGTTTCAATTAAAAGAAGCGGAAATCGCTATTGAGGCATTGGATTCTGATGGTGATGGATTATTGTGTTTGGAGGATTTGATAAGGCTTATGAAATCAGGAGGAGAGGAAGAGAAATTGAAGGATTTGAGAGAAGCTTTTGAAATGTATGTTAGTGAAGAGTGTGGGTTCATAACACCAAAGAGTTTGAAGAGGATGTTGAAAAAATTAGGGGATTCTAAGTCTATTGAGGAATGTAAATTGATGATTGGTAAGTTTGATTTGGATGGGGATGGTGTTCTTAGTTTTCAAGAATTCAGAATCATGATGGAGTGATGATGATGATGTGAGGGAGGGATGATATATATATGTTATTCATGTGACATGTTTATAGTGAGTTTCATTCATTCTTTTGTACACTATTATTGAATAGTGAGTTTCATTCATTCTTTTGTACATTATTATTGAATTTAATTTATAGATTGATCATTTTGTCCAATATATTTTTTCTAGATTGATCATTGTTTTTGTAAGTAACAACTTTATAGACTCCCATAATAATTTGAGACATGAAATTTGTCAAACAATCCGTGTTGTAACCTTGATTCTACTATTATTATAATTTATAGGGTCTTGTTAATGAGTGCCCCGGGACACTCTTTAAGCATTCTATTAAAAGAAACTTTTTATTCAAAAAATTACACACTCCAATTTTCAATGTGTTGACTTTACGAATTTCCATAAAAATTCTATAAAAAACTTACTATTTAAGGGCTTAAAGAGTGTCCCAGAGACACTATTTAGCATTTGCCATAGTATCTTATCATCACACGTATAAAATATAATCATCACAGGATGAAAGAAAAACCTAACCCACCATACTTTGAACTTCAAACACTTGCTTTAGGCCAGACTTTACTTTTTACCAAAATCTTGTTCTCGATGGGAATCCGATTCAAGTATATAAATATTATTTGAATAATCTACGTGGTATCCTAAAAATTTGCTTGCATGTGACGCACGAATACTATTGTGCACATATCTAATATTTGGTGGATGGGACTGTATCCGGATTTTGATTTAGCATTGGTTGTGAGTTTCAAAACTACGGCTACCCAAAAATTGTTAGTGTCATTACTTGTGGAACAAATTACCTAAAAGCAGTTACAACTTGTTATGAGATTAATTAGTTGTAAGTTCGATTACTTGGTGTTTAAGTAACTGATGATTAGGTATGTTTGTTAGAATGATCAAGACTATGAATTGTATCGTTAAAGCCCAAATGAAGTAAGAGACATATATGTATGCAAAAATGTAACTTGATCATTCAATAAACTTTTACACAATTACTCTCTCTCATTCTCTCGTATTTTCCTCAATATTCTCTCTCTAAGTCCTAACAAAAATCACGTCCTAATGCATCTTTTTGCTGTAAAGGTTCACTCAAACATGCAAATTTTAGCTCCGGTCTTGAATCCAAACAGGCTATTAATTAGTGGCTTTGATGGTAGAAAAACCACTATGACTTTAGTATATTTTGATGTATTTTATAAGAGAAAGAGATGAAAGAGAAAGGATAAATAAGATGAGAGTGCAAAATAAGAGATAGATAGACACAAAAGATATTTTCGCCTTAAAGGTAGTAAATTTGGTCAGGGTCTGTACACTTTAAAAGAGATAGAAAATAATGTGATAGATGTGATAAGTTTGTGATGTGATAGAAGAGATATATAGATAACATGATGTGTTTACTGAATGTTGAGAAATATGACCAAATATCATTATTGTGTTTTTTGTTTTAACAAAATTGGGCACGATGTTTGGGTCGATGGAATATGATTGAAATTTGAGAGTTTAAAACCTAGAGAGTTTAAAATTTGACTTTTTGGATCTTTTGAACTATGTTTGGGTCGATGGAATATGATTGAATGGAATGAAAATGGATGGAATGGAATAATGTTCCATCGTTTGGATTTCAAAATTAATAATGAAATGAAATATGATGAAATGAATTTCATCTCATACCCCCACTTTTTTTCCATTTTGTTCCCCTCCAATTTGGGAGGTAAAGGATGGAATGCAAAATTTGTTCCTCTCCATCATAAAATATCCGAATAATGAAATGAAAGATTTATTTTATTCCATTATGCTCCATTCTATTTTACTCTATTCCGCTCCGCTCCATCCCGTTATATTCAATCAATTCAAATAAAACCTTGGGCTAGTGGTCCAAAAATAAAATTCAGGGGTTCAAATTAAAATACAAATATATTAGGATATATTTGTATTTTTTTTTTTTTTTTATGTTTAGGAAGTTCAGCTGAATCCCCTCAAACCTCATCTTCGCTTCTGTTTACAACGTGACATGACAAATCAAAGTTCAAATATTTGCCGAGTGAGATATTCACTTTTAGTATACTCTTCACGTTAAGATTTGAACTTTAATTTGTCATCTCTTGTCATTGAGAGTTGGAGTTTAGTACAAATGGAATACACAAATATTAACAATTTTTTTTCACAAAAGATATAAATTTCAATGCACTATAAGGTGTAATATTTTTTTAGATATACATTCCATCAAATCATAATAAATATATATATATATATATATATATATATATATATATATATATATATATATATATATATATATATATATATATATATTTTTATAGATATTTCATAAACTAACATAAAAAAATTGACATCTCATAATTAGATTAGATTGGATGTATGTAGACTATAATAGTTTACCGAATGAAAAGGAGGTTTGTACAAAAAAAAAAAGAAGGATTATTTGTGGTTTTAGTCCTGATATTTGGGCTTTTCAACCAAAAAAGCAGGAACGGATCTAGAAATCAATAAGACGGGGGGCCGAATGGGCCGATTTTTTTTTTTTAATAACAAACAATACATATAAAATAAAACCACTATAGTTTTTTTTACAAACATTGTAGCACCTAAAACAAAATAAAATTTTGTGATAAAATAAAGGAAAATGTTAACATGTTAAAAGTCGGATATGGTAATTTTGACTAAAAAATCGTGTAATCAATTTCTTAAAATTACAAAAAAAAAAAATATGCTCTTATCAATACAAAATTTCTATCTTTAAATTCATTATCATTAGCAAAACTCTAAAATAGAATAGACAGACATATAGTATTAGATTAGATATTGTATAAAAAGAAGTAGCTAGGAAATAGGATATGTCATTAGCAACCCATAGACATTAAATGATCATCTATCTATTTGAATTACTAGTACACAAAAAGACAACAACTAAAACACTCACTCTCTCCATTCATTTATAGGATATACATGCACATATGCCCAACTTAACAATTTATAGATTATAATATACACATATATAATATAGTATACATATTTAGGGAGGGGTTGGAGCCCCTGCTCGCCCCCCTCCAGTCCGTCCCTGCAAAAAAGGGGTGCAAATATTAGAGAAGCAAAAAATAATAAAAAATTTATTTTTGTCATCCAACTCCATATTTCGCGTGATATAAATTTATTAAAATATCTCGTGCGCTACTTTTGTAACAGAATTTTTATATCATACGCTACTTAAAAGAAAAAAGTAAAATAAAAAATGCAGAGGACGCAAGAGTAACTAATAGATAAATCTCAAATAAGAAAATGAGGTTAGGAAAAGGACGAAAAATAAAACAAAACAAAAAAACTAAAAGAGGCACATAGAGAGCATACGTATATAAGAGCAGAGCGTTGGAAGAAAAGGCAGAGAAAGAAACGCATTGGACGTAATGGAATCCTCCGGTGCGCATTTCTACCGTTGGCATCCTTCATCCTCCTCTTCTCCTTCTTCTTCTCCAACCGAAATACCTTCCAGTAACATCTTCATAATCGGTATATGCATAACCATTCTTCTTTTTCCTCTTTTATTTGCAACTAACTAATTCCTCTTTTCCATCTTTTTGCTTCATTGCAAAATTCAATCTCTTTCGCTTCTTCCTACATACATTATAAGCACACGCCGCGCACAGGCCGCGCACACACTTGCTTGTTTTTGCTTGATCTGTTTAACGGATTTGATCGTGGAATTGAAAATAGAAGATCAAAACATTTATTACAATAATTTTCCTGCATTTACTCGGAGACATGATTTGATTCAATTTTATTTGCGTTTTTCTGGTGAATCAGGTGTCTCTGGAGGTACTGCATCGGGGAAAACTACAGTGTGTGATATGATTATTCAACAGCTGCAAGATCACAGAGTTGTTCTCGTCAATCAGGTTACTTCGATTTTCTAGTTGTAATTTTGTAATGTTAATGGATCATATCATACATCAATCATGAAGCTAATAATACAAATTAGTTCAGATTAATGACTAATGTACTAGATCACAGAATTGTTTGTGAATCATGTCACTGCGATTTTCTAGTTGTAATTTTGTAATGTTAATGGATCATAGATAGATCAATAATGAAGCTAATACAAATCAGTTCAGATTAATTACTAATTTACTAGATCAATAAATTGTTCTTGTGAATCATGTCACTGTGATTTTCTAGTTGTAATTTTTTAATGTTAATGAATAATTTGGGGAATCATGAAGCTAATGCAAATCAGTTCTGAACTTCTGATTAATTACTACCCTCTCCGATTTTGAATACTATAAGCAAAAAACAACTTTTTAGGTTCATTGAATAAAACATGTATCTAGACTATTTATGGTCCAGATACATAATCTTTTTAATGAACCAGAGGGAGTAATTTACTAATAGCTCTTTAGTAATTCATCTGTTGTTGTTGTTGTAGGATTCGTTCTATCGTGGTTTAACAAATGATGAGTGCAAACGCGTTCATGAGTATAATTTTGATCATCCTGGTATGGTAACACAAAGTTTAATTAAGAATTTAAGATTATTAGGCAAAATTTTTGGAAATCATGTGATCTGGAATAAATCTTTTTGGTTTTTGTTTTAGATGCATTTGATACAGAGCAACTTGTAGAAACACTCATCAAGCTTAAATCTGGACAGTCAGTTCAGGTTCCTATTTATGATTTTAAGCTCCACCAGAGAGCTTCTGATAGACACCGACAGGTAACCTTTCTGATAAGTTCAAATTAGGTGTGGTGTTAGTATCAGTTGTTATTGAATTTGTTGCCTTGCTTAAATCTTTTCATTTATGAAAGTTAAGCAACAATCATCTACCATAACAAGAGTCATCAGTTGATATGATATCCCTTAATTATTAACGACGAGTGCTAGCAACACACTTTTCATCACACTCTCTTTTATTGGTTAAAATCCACACGGACCCCACAAAAGTATGTGGATCCTATATAAATTTTATGAAATCCAATAAAAGTGAATGTGTTGAAAAATGTGTGTTAAAGAATGTGTTACTGAAATTATTCATTGTTAACCATATACTTGTCCTTGTGTCTATCTGTTTAGAAGAAGAAAGGGCATAATCCATTTCGTTAGTCTATTGATTTTTCCCTCTTAAAACTAAATGCTCTTTCTTCACCATGACGATTATTGAAACCAGTTTCTTGATGTTTTCAGACAATTATGATTAGAGGCGTAATATCGGTGTAAAATGAAAATATAGGCCAGTGCTTATCATTACTAATATTACTACTACTCACCTTTGGCAGGTTAATGCATCTGATGTAATCATTATGGAGGGTATATTGGTTTTTCATGAACAACGTGTCCGCGACATGATGAATATGAAGATATTTGTTGATGCAGGTCTATTGATGTTCCATTTTGTTTATCATTTCAAGCTGTTGTCCGTCCCATCTATTACAAGCTAAATGGGTTAAAACACACTGAATTTTGTTTGTCATAGGGAAAGGAGATGGTTTAAAGTCAAGGAATAAAATGGTACATACACCATACTAAATACTGCACTTAGCTAGACCTAGTATGTGTAGTTGTGCTATGCCTTGTTCTTCTACAGTTCAGATCCATGAACGTACGTAGTAGCCCCTTTCATAAAAGGTTGCACTGTTGCAGTAATCCATAGTGAGTTTATTAATAAAAAAATGGCTAAAGTGGTGCTATAGCACTGTAACATAGTAGAATTTACAACCGCCTGTGATCCACAATTTACAACACTCTCTTCGTTTTGGAAAATTCTATCGTCTCAGCTGAGCACTGATGCTGAGTTCTGAGAGGGCCATGACAAAATAATTAGAATTGTTCTCTTATGTTGTTTTTACTGGTCTAGTAAAAATCAACCAACAAGTGATCACTTGGTTATAAAAATTACTACTATGGCTATAATGGACCGAACCTGGTTAAAAACCTTGGACTATACTGTGTAAAGGTCTAGCCTTTCAACATTATATTATACTGTGTAAATAATTAGACATGCTTTCTGGTTATTTGAGGAAATGTTAATTGTTTTCTTCTAGTTTCTTTAATATCATGCATCTCTCTCTGTGTTTATGTGTTCTATCCGGTGTATCTGTTTTAATGTGGATAGGAAAGGAATAAGAAAGTAAGATTCTAAATACAAACAAACAATTTAATTTTCAAACCTCCACCCCTATTTTAAGAGTACCCGACATATATAGAATGAGTGGCAATGGGGAATCATGTGACCTTGTAAAGTGAGGAGAATGTGCTCCATGCTGTTTGTCTCAAGTTTTTTAAATGTACATGGCGACAATTTTGTATGATAATGATCTCTCTATAGAAATTGTCGGTGTGTTTTATATTTCCTTATGCTTGAAAGTTATATACTGATATTGCACTGCATGTCTGCATGTTATGTAGATCCGGATGTAAGGCTTGGCCGCAGAATAAAACGAGATACTGTTGACAGGGGTAGAGATGTGCACTCTGTACTAGAACAGGCATGCCTTTTAATATTTTGTATATTATAAATATCTTCAGTAGACAGACATATGTCAGGAATTCAGGATTATAATTTATGAGAAGTAACAATTTATTTATATTTATATCGTATTTCTTACAATTGATTAGATCTTTTTTGGAAAGACAACAAATAAATTATGCCTGTAATGTCCATTCTAAAGAATAGTTGTGTTGTGGTAGCCGATAGGGACAAACTAGTGCCAGATACAACAATTCAGTCCCATTTCCTTGGGAATAAAATCATGGAGATAAGAGAAGTTATTTTATTCCAAGGAACCTTCATATCCATGAATAATTTTATGTCAACCTTGTAGCAAACATGGGTATATCTATTCCTACCCATATATTCCCAGAAATATAGACTTGAAACAAACAACCCCTTTGTTTCTAATGCACTGAATTTGGTTTTGCTTTGTACAACACAAATTCCTGATTGTCCACCAATACATGAAATTGCATGGCTGATATGGAAATATCTTACTGAATTTTCAGTATGCTAAATTTGTTAAGCCTGCCTTCGATGATTTTATTCTTCCAACCAAAAAGTATGCGGACATAATCATACCTCGTGGGGGAGATAATCATGTAGCAATTGACTTGATCGTTCAACATATCCGCACTAAGCTTGGGCAGCATAACCTTTGTAAGATATATCCAAATTTGAATGTTATACAGTCTACTTTCCAGGTGATTTTCATCTTACTGTCATTTCTTCTACCTTAACTCTGTCTTCTTTTTTGCTCCAAGGAGATATTTTTAATGCTAAGTTCTAAAGTTGGAGCTTTCTTGCAGACTAGAGGCATGCACACTCTTATCCGTGATAAGGAAATATCAAAGCATGACTTTGTTTTTTATTCAGATAGGCTAATTCGTTTGGTAGGTAATACTTTATACAAGATAACATGATTTACAACCCTTAGTAAGGAGAATTAATGTCAGTATCACTGGACTTAACAGGTAGTGGAACATGGTCTCGGTTACTTGCCATTTACAGAGAAACAAGTTACCACACCTACAGGTCTATCTCTAAGGAAACGAAAACTCATTCTATCATTTAAACTTTAAATCTACCAGCAGGTTTTTTAGTTATCTATGTTTTAATATAACTTGAAAGACTTACTATGTTAGAAAGAAGCTGCTAAGTTTAGAGAGAGAGAGAGCTAAATTATAATTTTTGCCGCATTTCAGGATCAATTTATATTGGAGTCGATTTTTGTAAGAAATTGTGTGGAGTATCTGTTATTAGAAGGTAACTTTTCTATTTCAAAAGGTTTACTGAACTGCTTGTCTTCAGACTTATTATCTCCATACTCAATTGTCATTCATTTTTAAGATATTGGATCTACTAAATGTTCTGATCTGAGTGGTTAAATTGGGAAAAAACTTGTTAGCATTATCAAGATATCATTATCCATTACATAGGTTTTAATTTCAATTCCAACGTATAGTTGCCTCTGATAACAATTTTATTTATCTGAACCATTTTCAGATATGATAGTGTATATATTTGACCCCTATTCAGGTGTGAGGATTGTGCGTTTAAGCCATCTTTTGAAATTTTAATGCCATATTGTTTATGAATTCTACTTCAGCTGTTTTAAAAGAAATTTTATAACTTCCTATAATTGTTCAGTGGTGAAAGCATGGAAAATGCTCTCCGTGCATGCTGTAAAGGAATAAAAATAGGAAAAATTCTCATCCATCGAGACCGTGATGAAACTCAGGTAATTAGACTTCCTTTTTTACTATGTTTATCTTTCTTGATTTTGTTTGTTCCTGTGTAAAATGATACAACTCTTCAAATGTAATTCACCACAATGTTTTCATTCTATAAGCTTATTTATGAGAAGCTCCCTAAAGATATTTCAGAGAGACATGTTCTTCTCATGGACCCAGTACTTGGTACAGGTCAGTTATGTTCTTCATTCATTCTCAGAAGTCACAACTTTTTATAATTCATCATGTGTCCATCATTCAGCTATATGGTCTTTTCATTTTTTAACACTGTCTCACTGTCTATACAACAAATTTATTTGGAGTAACAATACTACATTATAACTACAGTTATATAAGATTGGAAAATATTGACGTCACGCACCTTATTGCAATGATTTATTTAGGCAACAGTGCCAGCCAAGCAATCGAGCTTCTTATAAAAAAGGGAGTTCCAGAGTCACGGATAATTTTCCTCAATCTAGTCTCTGTAAGTTATTCAATTGAGTACTAGTAAAGATCCTACTATGTTTAATGAAAACCAACATAATACATTTCAAAAATTATTTCAGGCTCCCGAGGGAATACATTGTGTATGTAAACTTTTTCCGCAACTGAAAGTTGTCACTTCCGAGATTGAAGAAGGACTAAATGACCAGTTTCGTGTCATTCCTGGATTGGGAGAATTTGGTGACCGGTATTTTGGTACAGACGACTCCTAAACGCGAGGGTGAGCTAACTTCAAAAACCCGTAAAACCCAAAAAAAAATGAAGGCGGAAAATATATTGGAATTTTACAGTGTATAATATTAATATCTCCTTATAACTATAAGGCTATAATCATGAACAATTGCACCAAAAGAAAGGAGAAGTTTATTTTAAATTAAGTTTATTATCCAATTGGACCTTGATCAAACTCGGGCATCACATTACTTAGATGTTTTTTAGTTGGCTTTGGCTAAATTTTTCTGTTTCTGATACCTAGAATAATGTTACTTTTTTAGGTATGAATGAAATCTTACTCTAAATCTATTTTAGTCTAAAATAATATAATATAGAATCATTATTCATTTTTTTTAAGTTAATTTAAGGATTAAGGAAGTTGTATTTGGTGAATCAAATTTTCGCTCTTTTTTGTTTGTCCATTACTTCACTACGTATAAACAGGGACTCTAGGAAAAGACACACTATCTGTTGGATTGTAAGCTAAGCAGCCAAGCAGGCCTGGCTTGCCAAGCCCACAGGCGCGCGCGCAGGTTGGCTTGAGCCAACTAGTTGCTTGTTGTTCAAGCTAGTGTTAAATCTCCTTGTATACTTGCCTATATAAGGTGCATTGCCTTATGTGAATAATAGAGAACACCATTTTACCTAACATTTGGTATCAGTGAGCCCACAAGGGTCCTGATAACTGCAAATCGCAGATTTTGCAAATTCAGTTACAATTCTGTTACAAACCGTTTCATATCGTTCTTCCCAAACTTCATCGTCTTCTTCCTCGATTGATCGCTTTCTATTGCCCTCTAATGGCTGATTCCGATTATCTTCGTCCATCAATTCCAAAGTTTGATGGACACTATGATCATTGGGCAATGCTTATGGAAAATTTGCTTAGATCGAAAGAATATTGGTCCCTAATTGAAGATGGCATCATTGTTGCGCCTGCAAACGCAACTGCAGAACAAACACAACTTGCAGCGGAAAGCAAACTCAAAGATCTAAAGGCCAAGAACTTTCTCTTTCAATCAATTGAAAGATCAATCTTGGAAACTATTCTTGAACGCAACACAGCTCGTGACATTTGGGAATCAATGCGCAAGAAATATCAAGGTTCGACCAAAGTGAAGAGAGCTCAGCTTCAAGCATTGCGAAAGGAATTTGAAATCTTGCAGATGAAAGATAATGAGTCTGTAAGTGATTTTTTCTCAAGAACTTTAGCAATTGCAAACAAGATGAGTGCTTCAGGTGAAACCTTGACTCAGACTATAGTTGTAGAAAAGGTGTTGCGATCTATGAGTGAAAAATTCAATTACGTTGTGTGTTCCATAGAAGAGTCTAATGATGTCACCACCCTTACAATTGATGAATTACAAAGCAGCTTGTTGGTCCATGAGAAAAGAATGAAGCCTACCCTAGTGAAAGATGAAGAGCAGGCCTTGCAGGCTTCACATGGTAGGGGTGGGGGTAGGGGGAGAGGAAGAAACGGTTCAAGAGGTGGAAGAGGCAGAGGTAGACAACAAAGTAGAGAGCTTGTTGAGTGTTACAGATGCCACAAGCTTGGACATTACCAGAGTGAATGTCCAACTTGGGAAGAAGCAAACTATGCAGAGTTTGATGAACATGGCGAAGTCTTGCTTATGGCGCAAGAAAAGCTTAAAGAACCAGTCAAAAGTGAATTGAAAGATGAGATCTGGTTTCTTGATTCTGGCTGTAGCAATCATATGGTTGGAAAGAAAGAATGGCTGTTTGAATTTGATTCAGAGTTTAGAGAAACTGTGAAATTGGGTGACAATTCAAGAATGCAAGTCATGGGAAAGGGCAATTTGAGATTGCAAATTGGAGGAATAGTGCAGGTCATAACTAGTGTGTATTATCTTCCTGAGTTGAAGAATAATCTGCTGAGTATTGGCCAATTACAACAGAAAAACTTGACAATTATCTTCTCCAATAACAGTTGCAAGGTGTATCATGAAAGCAGAGGTTTGCTTATGTCCACTGAGATGTCAGCTAATAGAATGTACATGATACATGCTTCAGTGATCACTCCAATGTGCTTCAAGACTACAAGTTCAGATCTTACACAACTGTGGCATTGCAGATATGGCCACTTGAATCTTAAAGGGTTGAACATTTTAGCAAAGAAATCCATGGTCAAGGGATTGCCTGCTCTACAAGAAACTGCAGAAACTTGTGAAAGCTGCATTATAGGCAAGCAACATAGGGATCCTATTCCTAAAACTTCAAATTGGAGAGCTACAGAAAGACTTCAATTGATACATTCTGACATCTGTGGCCCTATCAACCCTACATCAAATGGAGGAAGCAGGTACTTCATTACCTTCACTGATGATTTTAGCAGGAAAACATGGACCTATCCTCTCATAGAAAAATCTAGTGCACTATCTACTTTCAAAAAATTCAAAGCAATAGTAGAAAAAGAGTCAAGTTGTCAAATTGAATGTCTAAGAACTGATAGAGGAGGTGAATTCACTTCAAATGAATTTAATGATTTTTGCAGTCAACATGGAATCAAAAGGCAACTCACTGCAGCCTATACTCCACAGCAGAATGGAGTATCTGAGAGAAAGAATAGAACTATTCTGAATATGGTCAGGAGTATGTTGACTGAGAGAGGGGTACCTAAGAGATTTTGGCCTGAAGCAGTCATTTGGGCAACATATGTGTTGAATAGAAGTCCAACCATGTCAGTGAAGGAAGTGACACCAGAAGAGGCTTGGAGTAAAGTGAAGCCAGCAGTTCACTACTTCAAGATCTTTGGTTGTGTGGCCTATGCACATGTATCTGACACTCAAAGGAAGAAATTAGATTCAAAAAGCATTAAGTGCATTCATCTTGGTGTGAGTGAAGAATCAAAAGCATACAAACTTTATGATCCAGCCAATAAAAGGATAATTGTTAGCAGGGATGTAATCTTTGATGAGTCAAAAGGATGGGAAATGAAAGACAATAAGCCTGCAAAGGCTCAAGCAACTGATCTAGATGATATTGAAGCTCTAAGCAACAATGATGAAAAAGATCAAGTGAGTAATGATGGGCCAATGGAGGTTGGAGAAAGCAGCCAACAAAGTCCTGATGTTGAACATGTTAGTGACACTGAAAGTTCTGATGAAGATCTACATGGTAATCCCATTATCTCTCCCAGACCAAGGAGACCACCTGGTTGGATGAGAGACTATGTGACTGGACAAGAGCAAATTGAGGATGATGGTTTGCACAATTTAGCTGTTTTCTGCAATGATGATCCAGACACATATGAAGAAGCTGCAAAACATGAAGTGTGGAGAAAAGCAATGGATCAAGAAATTGAAGCCATTGAAAAGAATGGAACTTGGGAATTGACAGAATTACCAGAAGGAAGTAAAAGAATTGGAGTGAAATGGATCTTCAAAACTAAATACAATGAGAATGGAAAGGTTGAGAAGTATAAGGCTAGACTAGTAGCTAAAGGTTACAGTCAGCAGCATGGTGTTGATTACAGAGAGGTTTTTGCACCTGTTGCCAGATGGGATACAATAAGGTGTATATTGGCCTTATCTGCTAGCAAGGGATGGAAAGTGTATCAGCTTGATGTAAAGAGTGCTTTCTTACATGGTGAATTGACTGAAGATGTGTATGTTGAGCAGCCATGTGGCTACCAGACCAATGATAAGTATAAGGTGTACAAGCTCAAAAAGGCCCTATATGGCTTGAAGCAGGCTCCCAGGGCTTGGTACAGCAAGATTGAGTCATACTTTGTGCAGGAATCATTCACCAAATGTCCATATGAGCACACTCTTTTTATCAAACATGAAAAAGAAGGAAAAATTCTGATAGTAAGTCTATATGTTGATGATCTGATATACACAGGTAATGATGAAGAGATGTTTGAAAGTTTCAAAAGATCAATGAAAAGCAAGTTTGCAATGACAGATTTAGGGAGGATGAGGTATTTTTTGGGTGTTGAAATCAAACAAGCTGAAAATGGGATATTCATCTATCAACAAAAATATGCTCAAGATATATTGATGAGGTTTGGTATGGAGAATTGTAACAAAGTATGCAGTCCAATTGTCACTGGCTGCAAGTTAACAAAGAATGAAGGTGGGAAGCTTGTTGATGCTACTGAATATAGGCAAATGATAGGTTGTCTAATGTATCTTTTGGCCACAAGACCTGATCTTGCCTTCTCTGTATGTTTAGTAGCAAGATATATGGATAGGCCTACTGAACTACATTTGGCTGCTGTGAAAAGGATTCTGAGGTATCTGAAGGGTACAATCAATTTAGGGATATTGTATCAAAGGAATCAAGGTGAATTGAAACTGCAAGGCTGGACAGATTCTGACTATGCAGGTGATTTGGATGACAGAAAATCCACATCTGGATATGTGTTCATGTATGGAAATGGACCAATCTCATGGTCTTCAAAAAAACAAGCTATAGTGACTCTTTCCACTACTGAAGCTGAGTTTGTAGCTGCAGCATCTAGTGCCTGTCAAGCAGTATGGCTGAGAAGGATACTTGATCAACTTGGTCAAGCACAGGTGGGAGAAACTGTGATACTTTGTGATAACAGCTCTTCCATTAAGCTGTCAAAGAATCCAGTTTTACATGGTAAATGCAAACACATAGATGTTAGATACCATTTTCTGAGGGATCTTACCAAAGAGAAGATTGTTGAGTTGGAGCACTGCAGCACTCAAGATCAAGTTGCAGACATTATGACCAAGGCACTAAAGCTTGAGAGCTTTTGTAAATTGAGAGATAGACTTAGCATTTGTGATGTCATTACTGTTGTTTAGAATTTGTAATTCATACTTGTTTTAGAGGTTTAGCTTAAGGGAGGGTTTGTTGGATTGTAAGCTAAGCAGCCAAGCAGGCCTGGCTTGCCAAGCCCACAGGCGCGCGCGCAGGTTGGCTTGAGCCAACTAGTTGCTTGTTGTTCAAGCTAGTGTTAAATCTCCTTGTATACTTGCCTATATAAGGTGCATTGCCTTATGTGAATAATAGAGAACACCATTTTACCTAACACTATCCATCCTAGAATCCCGTTTTCCCCATTTCTATTTCTACTTTAAACCTAGCCTATTTTTTTAAAACCTAGCCTATTTTTTTAGGTTTATGTTAAATAAAAGCTAAAATAGTTTTTGTAAAATCGTAGGTCAAAACGAGTTTACACAATTTAACTCTCTGAAAATCAATAAAATCGTTTAAATTCGCACGTTTTTACCTACTTGAACGATTCAAAATCTCAAATTTTTTTCGTCAATTTAAAAGCTTAATTTTTATCACTTGAACATAATTTTTTGTACAAGGAGCATAAATTCTTTTAAAAATACATGTTATGTTATATTAGTAATACAATATGATATGCGTAAGTATTCAAAGACATTGACATTCATGAGCAATAGCATTTTAATATGGTTCCATATTCAGTCTAAATTATAGCAGCCTAGCAGCGAAAAATTTCTCTTATTTTATGCACTTTTACGAAAATAAGAAAGAAAAAAGAAAAAAATATACAAAAGAATATATGAAAACATGTGAGAGACCTAACTAATTATAATTTGATAAAATAATATAATATTATAAAGTTTTATGCAATTATTCAAATATAATAAGTTATTTAATAAATAATAGATACATAATAGGAGTTTCGTAAAAATAAAATAACAGGGGTTAAAATTTACAACATAGTCACTTTATTTTTATAGTTTTTGGTATTAACCCTTTTGTTCCCATGGAAAAGGGACTCCAGTAATCCAGAGTTCGACCACGAGGTAATTAAGTCTGGCTAAGAATACAATCACTTTATATTTCAATCCTATGTAATATTCATTCTCACATGACATGCATGACTATAGTCATATTAAATTCATAAGAATGAGAAAAAATCAATTGAGTGTGAATTATCTAATATTTAAAATTGATTTTTGAATTTAAAATTAATAATATATTAATTTTTTATATTTTCTGTAATTAGTATTCATAACACTTAAATTTCTAAATTAAAAATAACATTATTAATTTTAATATATATAAAATTTTAATATGAAGTAAAAACTCTAGAAGTTTAGGAGTTGAATTTACATTTCAATTCCACCTAAATTAATTGCATCGAAGTAAAAACTTAATTCTGACAAACATGATAATACATGTTGCACACCATATTGCTCACCGCCACAAGCAATCACTGCACCACCATGCTCTGGCACAATTGCGCCGCAAACCACCACTATTGAGTACATAGACTAAAATGCGAGTAACTCTTAACAAATTCAAACATTGGTTCACCACATTGTGGAAGTCTAGCTCCTTCCACTAGACCCAAATATCATTGGTAATATAAGTTTTACACGCATAAAATTACATTTTACCACATAGATGATTGTAGAGATATTTTAAAATTAATATAATAAAATGACATAATGATGAAGTATAATTGGATATATGTTTTTGTCAAAAAAAAAAAAGGATATATGTATTTTACTTTACACTTATAATGTATACCAATCATGCTTTCAAATCAATTAGATCCTATAAAAATAGCACCGAATCGAACATAAACTACCTAAAAAAAGCCAAAGGAGATAGATCATGTTGTCCCAAACCAAACTTCAAATTTCACGATTTGGTAGTCTTTCTGCCTAGATCACAATGAAACGTTAATTCGACGCTTGGCAAATTGCACTAGTGTTTGATACCAAAGCCAAACAAACATGAAGCGTATACAAGATATATATCAATCTGCAAGACCACAAAAAAAGAGCTGGTCGCCGGTTTGCAAATGCAATTTAAAAGAATTATGATAAGAATCAAGCTACAGAGATAACAACAGAAAACCTATCCCAGTGATAAAGGAGAAGCTAAAATATAAGTTACGAGCAAAAAAAATTCCATTCGAGAACTATAATAACCTGTGATTTGTGTATTATAAGATTTCATCCTTAAGTTACACAAGAAAATCTTGACCAAACAATAAAGCAATCAATCTACAGGCCGCATTGACTCCAAAGATGCAAACTCTTATAATTTAATTGTGTTCTGCTTATCTGCTGGAGCCACACACTGCCATAATGAACGATAGGATGCAATATTAACTGCTTCAACCCCTAGGGCAGCTAGGTTACGGGCATACTCCTGGTGACAATATGCAAGAGGAAGGTTATTATCTTAAAAGAAAGCATTCACAGTTTACAGGACATTCACTTAAAAAATTAATTTTGAAATTATGGCATCCGTGTCTTGTATGTTGCGGTGTGCAAGTATCATGCCTACCTGAATATCAAGGAACAACTGCATACACATTTTGTCAGGTTCAGAAACATTATTATCGGCGATGTCTGAACTTGCCCCGGCTCGTCTCTGAGCACTCTGCCTAATTTTCTGAAGAGAAGACTCTGTCTTTCTTGCCTGCTCGTAATAAAAATTTCTTAAACATTATCAAAGAATCCGAGAGATAAAAAATTCATCATTGTAGTACTTTCATCGATGTAGTTTGGATTCTTACCACACTAACAAGGTCGGAAGCTAATTCATAATAACGGTCAGTAATCTCAGTTGCAGCACAAAGGAGTATTTCTTTCTTGGTTTCACTTGCCAAATATCTAGAGGTTCTTTCCCCATCCAAAAAAGTCTGCATTTCATCAATACACACACTAAATTATTGAAAACAAATAATATTTCTCACAAATTATACATAATGCAATTTTTTTGCCAGGTTCATCATAATCTTTTGGTTTCCAATTTTATAAGAGTGGAATTAGATGTTATCTTTCCATTTTCTACAGCACGTGCAGATTGTAGACAAGAGTGTTCAAAATTGGGCACATGAAATGCCACAGCATATCAGATTGGATTCAATTTGCATGAGTGTAGTTTCACTCACCTCTAACCAAAAAGCTAAGCACAAAAGTAATTATTCTTCTTTCTTTTTGGGTTGAAATTTGAGGCCAAAGAGGCTAACCGGAAGCAGTTGTACCCACATTGCATGAACTTCTAATAATCCTTCCGGACTATTAGAATTGGGTATTGGACCTAACTCAACCCTACAAAACCGGCTTGTAAGGTGAGGATTGCCTCTTACTTATAAACCCTTGTCCAGGCCAACTCACATCCGATGTGGGACTTCTTAACACGGACTTGCAATAATTCATAACATGGGCAGCCCACATAACAATAGTTGTTTAATTATAAAAATTTTGGTTGAAATTGAAATGTGAGGCAGAAGGCTCACAGAAGCAGTGATACCTACATGAACATGTAATAATCAACAGTTCATATCTTAATAACAGTTTCCTAAATGTGTTTTATACAAATGCAACTGATAGAATCCCAATAATAAAGTTTTAATGCCTTGCCAAGGATTTCCCACCAAATTTAGTGAAAAGCATTAGTGTGGATTGTATCTCAAGTGCAAATTGCCCCTTTAGGTTGAGTATATTTCAAATGCCAAAAATTGTTTTAAATGCCAAATTTATATTTAAATCAAAACTTCGTTGAAAAAAAAATTAAATCAAAACTCATGTTTTGCAGATCAGGATTTTCTACCAAATGCAAAAGACAAACCATAGATTGCATATCAACTGTGCATCTAGTTCCTACTCCTATATTTAAGAAACATACTTCATATATATATATATTAACCGGATCCTCCATGTTCCTTTAAAGATTAAAAATGCCACTAGATACAAACTAGAACGCTGCTTTCACAAACATTGATGAAACAGCTGAATACCAGTTCAGTTTAAACCATCCCATGGTTTAATGTTGAATACCTTTTGTGTGCCTCATGCATGCGGTTGGGTGTGGAAATAGGTGTATAACATTAATGACTCTCCTTGTATGGGGAAGATGAAATTTTTGTGAAAATAAAATTTATTAATAACATACGGGGATTTAAGGAAATTTATCAATCTATAAAGGACCAAAAATAAACTCGTGTCTCCTATAAAAAAAACTGGATGGAGTAATAATGAAATCAAGCACCATAAATGTTAAAGCTTTCTCTATGATCATGCTATCGGACCCAACATCCTACCAAATATATATCACCATCCCATTGTATTTAAATCCAGCTAACCAGTGACCATGAAAAGAAGTAATCAGGGTGAAAATAATATTAAGTATAAAACATAATCGATATCACATACCTTTAGGGGACGTAATACTCCCGCAACATATGGTGAATGCCTAACAGGTAGAGGCTTATTAGTCATCCTGTAAGTTGCTGTTATCCCCTTCATCTGTCTCAAGTCCTAGATTATTTTTGAACAAGCGAAAAAAATGAACAAATAGGAATGGAATTGGGGGAAGTAAAGGAAGGAAAAAAAAGTCTAGAAAATTGCAAATATATGTCTAACAAGTAGAGGCATAATAGTCATCCTGTTGCTTCTATCTCCTTCATCTGTCTCAAGTCCTAGATTATTTTTGAACAGGCGAAAAAAATGAACAAATAGGAATGGAATCGGAGGAAGTAAAGGAAGGAAAAAAACAAGTCTAGAAAATTGCAAATATATGCATCCCTGAATAAGGCAACCAATTTAATGAATACACGCTCTACCTCGACTGATTTTTCCACCAGTGACTCCACCACTGCTTTGATGACCAAAGGTTCTAAAGATTTCAAGGATTGACCACTTTGTAAAATGCTCTGCCTTACTGATTCAAGAACATCGGGGGAGCAGGAAGATAACGCCTGAACCACATGTTGTAAGTAATCACCATGAACATGCTCCTCCAAGCATCTTATATCATGAATAACCTACAAATGAATTCACGTCTGTTATGATTTAATGTGAAATCATATCCTCATTTTGCATATCTGGCAATATTGCAAGCAACACAATTGTTATTTCATCATACTACCGTTTTTTTTTATACACAAATCCTCAAACAAGAATTTCACAAAAAGTCTAGTAAAAGACAATATACGTATGGGTATGAAGTATTTAAAGCAGTGGATCTCCTAGATTTACTTCAAGTCTAGCATACAGATGTAGGTTAAGTGAACACAAAGCAGACAAAAACAAAGTTAAGGCATGATGCATACAAAGATAAAGTCATCTATGACAGCTGAAACGGCCCATTCGCGCCCGGTGCCGGTGCTTGTATTATGATTCTTGCGTGCAGTCAGTCCAGATGACAGCCAATTTGAGTATCTGTAATTCAAAGATAAGTTAGCTTCTGTTTTGTTCAGCAAAAGAGAAACAAAAATTGTTAACATTCAACCTTAAACTGACCTAGAAAGAAGCTGCAAGGATAGGCGAAGGAACTTGTCGGAACAAGAAAGGACAAGAACATCTTCTCTCCAGCACAATCTCAAACTCTCCAACAGTGTTACACTTTGTTTTAGTGTTAAGTCTTGATAATTTGCTTCGCTGGGATCTAAACTTTGAACAGGGACAAGACTGGATGTTGTCAGCACAGAATCTAAAGACCCTGCTATTTCCTGAAACCTGAGGCAATTGAAGATATGAGATCCATATCACTAATAACTCAGATATTCTTGTAAAGTTATGACTCATAACTTTATGACCTTCTTAAAGAAGATAATCACCTCAAAGAAAAATATACTCCAAGATTCCATTGCTTCATGAACTCGGTATAGATTGCTTCGGATCGAAATTTAGCAACAGCAGACCTGGACGGACAATAGCCTTGCATGAAATTAAATGACATTTATTAGTGAATATATACACTTAAAGGCAAAATTAACATGTAACAATAAATTTAGCAAATAGACTGCCAAATCCATATATTATCAAATCAGCAAAATCGTTTGCCACTTGAAGGCTACCTTTTCTTGATTCTTTTTGTTTCTCAAGGTGAAAAGTAAGATTAGCCGAAAGGAAATATGACTCTACCTTCTAGACAAGCCAAGAACTCCAAGCTTGATTTGTAATTTTTCAAGAACTCTGTTGGTCTTCCAGGAGAAAATGCACCTGGTTTTCCCTTCTGAATAGCAAAGAGAACCTCTTTAAGGATTGAATTAGCCAAGAAGTCAAATACGTGCAAACCTGAATTTTCTGCACCAAATACCAAACTTTAGATATGTAAATATAATGCTTTGACAAGTAAGCATGATATTTGTTGGCACAACCTCAAGCACGACCATAAAATAAATGACTTGGCTAACAGTACATGTAGTAAAAGAAAAAGTGAAAGGTGATTAACTTCTAACTTTTAAAGACCAAGAGGAATAGAGGATTAAGGAATGCATCAGAGCAATGACTGACATGGTCCAAGAAACCAATGCACTATGACAGATTAAGACTCATGTGGATCCTAAAGTGGTAAGAAAAAGATAGATGAGGTACCGGCTGAAGAAATATCCAATAAAAATTTGCAGTCTTTATAAATGCACTCCTTAATTAATTGATAATCATTTTCAAGCCCATCCCCAGATGAACCAGCAGCCACAGCCAATGGCCCATGTGGGATAATCTTCTGTATCAATGGAGCCACAACAGTGACTCGGAAAGTTTCTTCTGCATTCTTGGTGTTATCAATGGCAGCATATGCACGTAAGCAATTGTAAATTGCAGTTGCATCCCGGTGCTCTAGACCATCAACAAAGCAATGTCCCAAGCTTGCATCTACTAATAGGCTTGCATTTTGAATCCTCTTCTCCATATTCTCAATAAAAGGCAGGTCCTGTACTGGCAGAATAGAGAAAAAGAGATGAGCACAGAATGTACCAAGATCTTAAAAAGAAGATAAACTTTATGGTGAACCACAAACCTCTGAAACATTAGAAGAAAGTTAAAATAAATACAAAATATATCAACACCAGCAAAACTTCAAGGCACATATAATACTATCAACAATCTAACACTCTGAATGTTACCTGCTAGTTCATCATGAAAATGTCGAAATGACAAAATAAGTAGTGGCATGAGATATTTGATCATAGTCAAGTTGCTATTTTTATTCAATAAATTATCAAAGGATTCTTCCAAACAAAGAGATATCAACATCAACTACAAACACACACACACACAACATAATAGCTCCCTTTCTAGTCTTTGCCATTCTGCAGTCCACTGATCCTAACAACTACAATCAAAGCTAAATGAAAATGCACAGTAAACACAAACAGTAGACTATGGACTTTCAATGCCTGGTTATTATGTATAATAATTTAATACATAATAAAGTATTTTAATTTGACTAGTCATATCTATAATTACCTGAGCATGACTATCTTTGTCAGTATTGTCCCTTTCATGTTTCTTTATTTTATTTTATTTCCCTTTCAGAATGCTAATTAGTCGGTGCTGTGTGTGTGTGTAAACAATAGTAACCCAAATAGCACCCAACACATAGCCTACAAAATGGTATTATTTTATTTCCCTTTCAGAATGCTAATTAGTCGGTGTTGTGTGTGTGTGTAAACAATAGTAACCCAAATAGCACCCAACACATAGCCTACAAAATGGTATACCTTTGGCCTCTCACCAGGCTTTTGAAAACAATAGTTTTCAACTAAAATTTTAATGCCATGTTGCCAACTAATTTATAATTTTTTCTGGAAATTGTCAGCAAGTATTCAACAAAAATAAAAATTAAAACAAACCTTTGCATGTGTAACATAGAACTTTAGTCGGTTCATCTCACTGGCAATTCTTTCCAGCAACATACTTTGTGTCTCTCTAACACTTGTCCCATTCTCAACAGGCTGCACAGAAACGCCATTGCTCAATGAATTTTTGTCGTACAAATTCACGTCTCCATTTGACCAGTCTGAAGGTACACTAGGCAGCTCCTTTATTAGTTTCTCAACCTGCAATTTTGAATGAATCTTGAGCCAATGCCTTTTGTCTTAACCCTAAGGTTTCCAAAATCAACGCTACAAATCATTGTCAACAAACAAATCTTATTGAATGTAACGTACTAACGTCCATGTGATGAAAAAGTTGCCCTCGGTTTTAGAAACATTCATCAAAATAAACCACAACCACCCTAAACCTAGCAATGAGATTGATGCTACACCCTAACTAAAACTAAACAAGTTAACCAAAAATCAATAGCATAATAATCTTCCTCCTCAAAACAAATACATTGTATTTCAGATCGAAGACGTATCTGGTGTCCGACACACTGACACATGGCATTACATTCAATCACTTCTATTTTTTCAAATTATTATCGGTCTTTGGTCTTTACTCTTTACGCAATGGTGTAATTTGTTCGTGTATGTAATTCATATAGTACTAAGTAATAAAATTACACTATCTATGCCTAAAAACTGAAGAAATGTCATTAGTTCTCGCATAAAAAATTCACCAATTCTATTCTACAACGTTTAATAAGCAATTAGAGTCACAATTAAACACTAAAGATGCAACAGCTACCTTGGAAACCACATGAAACGTATCAAGAAGAAGCTCCAAAGTCTCTCTCGCAGAAGCAGCTTCAGATCTTTGCTTCAAACCATTCTTTATAGCAACAAGCGAAACATCAACAGATCCTCTAAACTGTTCGATCTTCTCTCGAAGTTCAACGAGCGGTGCTCGCATCCGCACCACAGCAGCATCAACATCGACAAGCTTAGTACTAAGATTAACGAAATCAGTGTAATCGCGATTGATGAGATCAATGAGTTCGTGATTTAGGGATGAGAGATAGTTGTTAAGCTCTGAACGGAGAGTATCGAAGGGGACGAAGGTTCGGAGTTCGGAAATATAGGATTCGGAATCGAAATCAGGGGAGAGGAATGATGCGGGTTTGAACCATAGAGGGTGGGAGTCGAGTGGATCGGAGAAGAGGTTGGTGGCGGATCTGTGATGCGCTGGGATTGGATCCGCCATTGTTAAGTTGTTGAGAAATTTTGGAGAGATTGAATTTGTTTAGTTAGGAATGGAAAATTCACGATATAACTGTAAACTGCTTGCACTGGGAATAGTCTCAATAGTCCCTTTTCTTTTTCTAATCTCCACCGGCAATTTTAACACCGATATATATATATATATATATATATATATATATATATATATATTTCTTTTCTTAACACCGATACTCTGTTGAATTTAGGGAAATGATAAAGTGCACGACACGATAAATGATTTCTACTATTTCTATTTGTTTCTCTTATTTGATTTGAATTAAAAATGATTATTTTCTATTGGTTCTACTATAATTAATCCTAATTCATGATTTATTTTGGTAGTAAGAGTTTGGTATATTTGACCTTTATTCAATTGAAGATTTGCAGAAAAATTGTTTTGGACTATAGCTAATGACGGTGAGGTGGTATAGCAACAATGTTTAGATTATGCTTATTTTTAATCAGATAAATTAGCATTAAACCCATTAAATGAGTATATTGCATTGAGTTTTTGCGTGGGTGTGCAACTTCGTGTCAAGAAGGTGTCGTGCCATATAGCACCACTCATTGAATTATTAGGATTTGTATGCTGTAGAGAGTAAGGAATTAAACTTAAAGTGAAATTTAAGGATTTGATTATTGCTGTATAATAAAAAGGGTTTGTCTAACATTTTTTTAACAATATCCCTGTGTTAAAATAATCAAAAGTGATAATTTTTTATGGAAAAATAATAATGATTTATTAAAAAGTTTTATTTAATATAAAATACACAAGTTTCAATACAAACTTTTTTAGGTGTGCAAATTTGTACATGATAGAAAAATCCTAACAAAAAACATAGCACTATATTATATTTCAGTTTAACAAGTGTAGTGTAACGTGAGCGAGTTTTGTTTGCCCCATAATTTTTTTCTGATTATATTTTGTAATGTGAAAATTAACTACTATCAACTAATTTAAAAACTCGTGCATTCGCACGATTCCATTGACTTTTATTAGATATTTGAGCTTGTCACTATATTGATGTAGACAATTTATTTAAAATTTTGTTACGTAATATTGTTAAAATATAAGTGGATTATTGTCTTAATTAAATTATTTATTGTAAACTTATTTATTCAATATTTTATGTTTTATTGACAAATAGGACGGACTCAAATAGTTTTTTTTCATAAAGCCCATATTGAGATAGGCTTTTGGAAAATTTCTCATCTCACCTACTCACTTTCTCACCCACTCCCTGTTTTTTCCATTTTTGTCTTTGGTCAAAAAATTCGGAACGCGTTTTCCAAATTTTTTTTGCCTTTAAAAACAACTTCGGAATGTGTTTTCCGAATTTTTTCCAAATTTAAACTAAAAAAATTCGGAAAACACGTTCCGAATTTTTTGACCAAGGACAAAAATGGAAAAATAACGTTGGGTGGGATGAGAAATTTTCAGGCTTTTGAAGGCCATAACCCACTCACCACTTTTTGAGGCCCTTGTTCAAATATATCACTCGCACTTAATTTACCCTGAGCAAGAGTAATGAAACTTTGAAGAACTCAGAAAGTGAAAAAAGAAAATGAACTGAAACCAAAAGCAAATCACACACACAAGATGATGAATTGAAAATAACAGTAAGCAACGTTTTCTCTTTCGCGGGTTTATCGTTTTCGTAATTAGGGTTTTTCATTTATTCTTTATTTCCCAAATTATTTTCAGATCCCAAAATCGTTTCTTTACTACAAAACAATGAACAATAACAATAATCCACCCAAGATTCCGGCGACGGCGCAACCGTCGTTTTTAGGCAGTTCATCAATCGCCGTTAACCCACCACAACCAATTCATCTTCTCACTCAGTCTCATCCCCAAACTCAAGGTTCTTCTTCAACATTCCCCGGTCACTTTCAGCTATCACAACCTCAACCCCATGTCATTGCACAACAACAACCACAATTTCCAAACCCTCGTTCTCACCCTCAAACCCAACTACAACAACAGCAGCAGAAGCAGCAACAATCTGTTAGCCAAATGCATATTAACAATAACACTAATGTGGCTTCTCCTGCAACTGCGGCGACAACTACTACTGCTGCTGCTACAACTACTACATCTGCAAAGCGTGCACATCAGAAGTCGAGTTCGCGTCCACAAGGTTCACCGAGTGGTAATCAAACATCTGCTTTTAAGACTATGGAGTTAACTCCTGCTCCTTTAAGGAAAAAGAGGAATTTACAGGAGAATTTAATACCGGAAAAAGTGGCTAAGCTTGTGCCCGAGTCTGCGATTTATACTCGGTTACTTGAACTTGAGGCTCAGATAGATGCTGTTTTAAATAGGAAAAAGATTGATGTGCAGGAGGCTGTTAAGAATCCTCATTCCGTTAGGAAAACTCTCCGTGTTTATGTGTATAATACATTTTCAAATCAGACAAAATTGGATTCTGGGAAGGTTGGTGGTGTGGAGGAGCCTTCTTGGTCGCTTAGGCTAACGGGAAGGATATTGGAAGAAGTTGGTAAGGATTCTGTTGTGGGAGGGGTTTCGAAAAAGGAAAGTTTGTACCCAAAGTTTTCGGCTTTCTTTAAGAAAATTACGGTGTACTTGGATCAGGGATTCTACCCGGATAATCATGTTATGGTATGGGATAGTGCTCGTTCGTCTGTACAACAGGATGGTTTTGAGGTGAAGAGGAAAGGAGACAAAGAATTTACTGCAGTTATTAGGTTAACAATGAATTACTCGCCTGAGAAGTTTATGGTTTCAACACCGTTGGCTAAAGTTTTAGGGATTGAGTTTGATACCCGTCCTAGGATAATGGCAGCTCTATGGAACTATGTGAAATTCAGGAAGCTACAGAGCCCGAATGACCCTTCGTTCTTCATGTGTGATGCTTCTCTCCAAAAAGTGTTTGGGGAAGAAAAAATGAAATTTTCATTGGCTTCACAGAAGATATCACAGCATTTGTCACAACCACAGCCTATACACCTGGAGCATAAAATCAAGCTTTCTGGAAATTGTCCTGCTGGAACTGCGTGTTATGATGTGCAGGTTGATGTGCCTCTTCCACTACAGAAAGATATGTCGGCATTCTTAACAAGTATGGAGAGTCACAAAGAAATTGATGCTTTTGATGAAGTGATTTGTACGTCCGTAAAGAAGATCCATGAGCATCTTAGGAGACGAGCTTTCCTTCTTGGCTTTAGTCAGTCTCCAGCAGAGTTTATTAATGCCTTGATAGTTTCTCAGGGTAAGGATTTAAAGCTTGTTGCCGGAGATGCCAGCCATAATGCCGAAAAGGAACAGCGTTCTGAATTCTACAATCAACCATGGTAAGCATTATGCTACTTCACCTAATTTAATTTGTTGTGTTTTGACTTAGAAAGGCATGTATGAATAATATTTAGCTTACATCTTGGTTCTGTATGACCTTAATGTTTGTGTTTATTTGCTAAATATTGAGAGTTGAGAGAGAAGCATCCTTTAAAGCCGGCACTTCAAAGAAGCAGCTATGTCTATATTGGGCACTAATTTTAGGGAAAATTTTAGAGATGAATAACTCTAATATTTCACACTGCTTTGCAGTATCCCGTGTTTGTTCCATTGTTTTAAAACCCATACCAGTCGTCTAATCAGTCGAAACCCTGGGTCAATGGGTTACCAGTCAGACCAATGGGTCACTAGCCTGACCACATAAATTAAAATATATTAAGAGCATATCACATGAGAACTCTTGTTTATTATGAGAATCGAGAATTCTAAATAGTAGTCAGAGGACATGAATCAACGGATCAGATTAAAAAATTAATTAAAGGGTTACGTGATCCACTAATAGTTATACGGGCATAATCCTTCCTTTGGTTCCGCCCAATTGCAAACTTATTTCATTGGCACTGTTCATACCTCAGACTTCACCATTATTTGGACGATTTGACTCAAATCTTATCGATTTATCATTTTCAAATTCCAACTTTTCCTTGTTTTTTTTCTTTCATTTTTCTGATAATTCGGCTCTAAGCCGTGCATCGTCTTTTTCCTTTGCTTAGCCATTGTTTCCTTTTTCTATTTAGTTAGATGAGTGTAATCGGTGATTGGCGCTGATCTTTAAAGATACAACGGTATTGCTTCTTTATTGTTTTTGTTTAGCCTGAACATTGGATTTTCTTCCTTATATGAAAGAACAGTTTTCCCCCAATTTGTTATTGTACTGTGATCATCCTCATTTTCTTTTTTGCAACTTCTTTTCTTAAAATTGATGACTATCCAGTTTCTGATTTTTTGGCTGTACTACCTAATGTGTTGCATTGCATCTCCCCTGATGGGAGAGGTGGGGTGAAAACTGAAAATACACTGCAATGCACAATGCCTGCAGAGGAGGTGACAAACTCCCAACTATTAATGGCTCATGTGACCCTTTAATTATTTTTTTTAATCTGAACAATTGATACACATCCAACGACTATTTTTGAAAGTTCTCGTTTGTCATAATAAACTAGAGTTCTCGCATGATACACTTCCTTTTATTGTGTTTCTATATATATAGGGGGGCATATCAAGTGTGAGCAATGAGTTATATCCCTTAGATTAAAATCAATGGTGCCAATCAATTTAAACTTTAAAAACTGCACGTGAATCGTTTTTTCTCCGGTATTTGTGTGCTTGTGTCCATCTCTTGTGCTCCAATCTGTTTTCCACCTGACCCCTCATCTTCGTCATACTTGATGTTAATTTTCTGATTTTTTAGGCGTAAAACAAATATTGATTCATTGCACCTAATAGAAATTGATTCACAATCATGTAAAGCACCTTCCATTAACTAACCCCTTTCAACAAAATTTGATATAAAATCTTTCATTTACAGTAAAAATATCTTTCAATGGACAAACAGTCTCAATGTAACACAATTTTGAACACAACCGTGGGATAGGCAACACCAGGCACAGTTGAGTCAGAGGTTAAGTCGATTGCCCTTGTCGGGATGTTGATGATCCATAATCCAAATCGCGCGTGTGTGTGTGTGTGTGTTTAAACCAGTCGGACCGGTTTAAAACACTAGTTTGTTCTGTGTTCTTAAGTGGTCTTTAATAGTAAATGGACAAGGCTCCTTCAAAGTGATTAAGCAAGGGTGAATACTAATAGGACCTTCATGTTTGGACAGCACATTGTTATCGTATTCCTTAAATTTAAAAGCACATGCATCTTTATTTATTTTAGAGACAATCTCGCTTTAGAGAGGCTTTTCTGTAAAACCGTGTATTACAGCTTCTGCAACACGTTCTGATTGTGCTCTGAAATTATGTCAACATTATTCAAACAGCAATATGTTTTAAGTCTAATTTGTGGAATTGTGGGGCAAAAGACAGTAAGTGATTCCATCTAGATGCAGTATTATAGGACTGAAGATTTAGGACCCCAATTATTTTTGCATTCTTTAAGTAAACATTATTCAAACAGCAATTGATCATGTATATTATAAGGTGTTTCTGATTGGTTTGTGTTCTTTTATGAATATTTGCAGGGTTGAGGATGCTGTCATTCGCTATCTGAACCGGAAAAGTGCTCGAACTGATGCTCCTTGATTTGAAGCATTTGATGGAAAATTGGGAAATAGTTGTTTTCTGTGGTGGCAGGGGAGATGATTAATTTCCTTTCATCAATTGGTCTTATTCCAGCCTTGCTAAATTTTCTATTCCATCCTTCATTTTTGGAATTGAGTACTGAGCATATTGACTCAAGTAGTTTCTGATCATTCCTGGCTCGCTTCTGGAGTCCCTCAACCATATTTGTATCTATTGATTCTCATTAACTGATATCTCCTCTTTGACAATGGTAAAATGAGCCAAGAACAGTTAGCTAGTTTCTTGCGTAGCATCAATTACAACCTTTGTATTGGTATATTGAATGTTATGGGTAGTGGTATATTGAATGTTTTGGTTAAAACTTAGAACTATACCATGTTTGTTTTTTAAGGTACGTAGCATATTTTTCATGTGGCTAGAACTAGAAGTAGTGATTGACCAAATTAAAATTTAAATGCTAAGCATAAAACCATGTACAACTTAAATAATGAAGGTAAAATGAAGTTGTAAGAGTAAAGTTTTAGCTGCGTTAGGACTAGACATGACAAGATAATACAGGACAAAACAAAATTGTACCGGAGAGATATAATGCGATAATATTTTTATATTCGAAAATAAAATGAGTATTTTTTGTATTTTCTATGGTTGTACCGTAGACAAAAAGTTGTCCTGTGGTTTAGTGAGCGACAAAAAATCTTGTTTTTGTCCTGTCCCTTGCTACCTAATTTGTCCGGTCTCAAAACCAGTTTTAAAACAAATAGGGTATAACAAAAGTTATCAAATCTAGTCTCCTGTTTTTTTAGCAAATCAAATGCACCCTTAGTGTTACTAAGTGCTATTATGGACACAAGTTAGACCTAACGCTGCCTTAACCCATTTAGTATCATTTCTCTCATTCCATTATTAATCCGTCGTCATTTTTGTCCATCTCTTTTGCCTTTCTTGTCTTAGTCAGCAACTCAGTCTAATTATTGTTCATGATTTTATTCTTATGTTTAAGATTTGTTTTTATTCTTTCCGTTTTTGTCATGATTCATATTTTTTCTTCAATTACTACAACTTTTTCCATAGTTTTTATTGACTTCTTTGAAACTGGTTTACCACTCTTGGAATTTCTAAGGTGATGAAATGGCGAGGTTATATAATGTGGTGGTTTTATTATTGATTAGTAAAGTATTTGAACTTGTATAATTCATTAGTAAGAGAGTATTTGAACTTATATAAGACGATTGAACAAAAAGGGAAAGAGACGATCCATTTTTGCACTTAAATGGTTAAGTGTGTATAGTTCTACAATTTTGTATAATTCATTTTAATCGTAAACGTTTTATGTTTGAATACATTTACTCAAAAGTGATTTGGAATAATAAATTTGAGGGCAAAAACCATGTTTAAAGACAAAATCTGCAAATCATAACTTCAAGTTAAAATCAATTTTAGAGACAATTAATTTTAATCACAAAATCCCCAAGCATACCAAAATCCTTCAAGTCTTCGTGCCAAGGTGAACTAATTTGGCAATTGATCTACAGAATAGACACAAACTAGGTAGCTGAGGATTGTGAAAGACAAAAGTTAGAACTGAAGTCAAAGAGATGCTTACGAAAAGTATAGAAAAACATTGGACAAACCTTGCATACTTGCAAAGTTGTCGAAGTTGAAAAAGTCAAAAATTAAGGTTTTCTCCAATTCAACCAAAACAAAACAAAAAGGTCTTCTCCGACAAAAAGATCAAGATGAAAGAAATGTCCCAAGACTCAACTCTATGTTACAAATTATAGTTATTTATGTCGTTTTTCAATAAAAATAAAAGTTATCCTTACCAAAAATTAAAAATAAAAGTTATAATTATTTAGCTAGAGTATTATTTATTTTTGATGAAGTCAACAACCAAATAAGTCAATAACAAGTGTCTCAATACATACATTAAACAAAAATTTAGGCATGTACACTGGTCAAAATCCTGTAAAACCAGAAGTATATAAACTAAAATCAAGGCTTTCAATTTATAACAAAAAATTATCATAATTTAGTACATAATACATACACTCATGAAACAGTAGTGACAAAACGATAATATTTTTTTCTTCGATAAATAGTGCCAAAACGATAATATTCAAATTTCGCCACAGTTACAGTTTACACTAGCTTTATATGTATATTAGTTCCATATCCTAAGTTACATGAAGAACAAAAACTAACTACTCTTACATTGGACCCTGAATGATCGGGAATTCCACCCTCCATGCTATGCTTTCCCAGCTGCATCTTTTAGACGCGTAATAAGCTCCTCCTATACATTTTATTTCTCGAATTAGAATAGAAAATATGTATAAAAGTTGCACGAACAAGGACTTCGACAATAGTCAGTCATGGATAAATAATAAATCAGTTCATAACCATTATATCATTATGATGAATTGTGTTATTTTGACATCAATTTGGATGATCGGTTTGAATATTTGATAATTACGTTTTGTGGATGGTAATGAATATAACAAGGTGACGCAACTCATTTAAAAACAATTGACCACAATTTTGAATGTCAGTGACCACAATTTTCAAGTGAATATTTGAACACAATTTAGATTGTTAATGGATATATGTATATTTGAATACCTGAAAGTTATGGCTAACTATGTTAGTGGATGGTTAATGAGTTGTGACACTTATTATATTCATAAACTATCCGCTAAACACAATCAACCACATATTTGAACTGTCCAAATTGATGTCAATTATGCGTCAAATATCATTTCTCTTATGATATATATATATATATATGAACCACCATTAAGCAAAAGTAAACAAAAAAACTACCAAGCAACTTGTTTATTATCATATGCAGTCTCAATGCAACTTATATATGAATGTATGTTTAAACTACTTGCCTTCTTTCCTTTGGTTGGAAGACCTTTAGCTTTTAAAAGAGCTCGAAGCTTGTCTACAGTCAAGCTTTGGAAGTTCCGATTGGATGTTCGACCGTTTGATCCCTCTGCATGTTTAAAAGCCATAGCAAGACAAGATGAGAAATACCGAGATTTACTGTAGAATACAAGTGGTAAAAAATGTCCAGCCATCTCATTATGGGTCTAGGGATAATATCATCACTACAATAAAGTCTCAAAGAATCGGGCCTAGCTAAGTGAGCTACAAACTCATTGGCCTTAGAAACGTTCTTAATGCCAAATGCAAATGTTCTTGGTTCACTGTAGATTCAACTAGTGACTTGAATTTATAGAAATAAAACAAACATGACAACCCCATTTGACAAGAATTGTTATATCCAAAACAGGCATCTTGAGAACGCAAACTTGATACGCATTACTAACTATGATATTTTTATCAGTTTAATCTACATTTGAGAAAAAAAGATTGGCTAAATTATTTTATTGGTGTATATAAAAATACAAATCTAAGCTTTATGGCATGTTTAAACATGTATAAGACAGAATACGACATCTAAGCATGAAAAAGGAACCATGAGACAAGTGGTGATAGACACGTTTAAGAATTAGGAAGATGAACTAGCAGTCTCAACTCTCAAGAAAACAAATATTCTTGTATCCAGCAAAAAGAAAGATATGAACCCAATCCTAATGCATCATAAAGATCATCTGAACCCACCTTGTTGAGAGTTTGCTTGATTATTTGGTTTCTTGGCTGGACCTCCCAGACCCTTTTCAGCAGTTCTGATAAAAAGTTTGATGAGACAAAATCAATAACACTGGAACAAGATAAAAATATAGACATAAAAGAATGGGAGACATCCATAAATAATTTGCATAAAAAAACTACCAAGCAGTATGAAATAGGGAAAAGCTCAACAAATTATATAATACACTTGACTCTTCCACAAAAGGCGGGGCGTGGGAATAATACCTCTTTTTTGAATTGTCATTCTTCAATGTGAGTGCTCTGATCAGTATGTTCTGTGTATTTGTCTTAATATGTTGCCCTTCTGGATGATAAGTAATGGAGTCAAAACCACTTCACAACAATTTTCTACTTATAGCTAGAATTCATATGACGAAACAACAGCTTGGAAAAATATATATCATGGCATTATGACCAAGTGGGTGGAAGGAGCTTTTACTGTAAAAAATAATTCCATAATTTCTACAGAACACATAGGAACAAAAAATTCAATAACATGATTCATTTAAAAAATGAATCTTTCAATCCTTCAAGTTAGGGGAGCTAAGGAGATGGAAAAACATTCTTCTAACTCTGGTGACAAGAATGAATCTGTTCAAAATAGTACATCATCATAGTAATAATATACTATACCTTATGGCACACCTAAGGAAGATAAACTTACTACAATAGTATAAAGGAAATAAGTACTACAATATGCTTTATAAGTTACATGAACAAGTCAAAATACTTTAAGCTAATGAATGAGAAACCTGGTGGTGTGGTCTTGTGATCGCATACATAAACCCGCATCCCATTCTGCAAAATCAAAAGATAAAATTCAAACATAAAGTCACTCATATAAACTCACGAAACCATTAAAACTTAAAAGATACTACTTCAAATTTTACATCAACGAGGTGCCATAAAATATATCATCATAACATTGACAGCATAACATAAAAAAGATTAATGTACATTTAGTAAAATAATTACACAGACACTATATGATATGTGACACCGTATAAATTTATCTCATCTCTCTTACTTTTTAACTTCCACAACTTATAAGCATTTCAAAAATACATATGAAAACCAAATGACGCCGTATTTGAGATCAAAGTTTTAATGTCTAAAAATCATCTCTCAAATTGTTTTTAACAGCAAAATATATTATTAATAATAACCAGTCTCCGTACAAGTCGAACAGAGACCAGGAGAAACGGAACTACAATAAACAAAGACGCCGGATATAACCGTAACACCATTGAATAAAACCAAAACCGACACTATCTAGTAGAGGTCCACTTCTAATCCCATTCTTAGAAAAGGCACTCCCGCCTCCAGACCACCAAAGAAGACACCAATCCAACCCATAAATATGCCACTAGACTCTAACTCCCAATCTCGAAACAAAAGAAATAACGTTCATCAGACAAACAAACAAGGATCCTATTGATCTAATCTATCTATAATCTATACCATTACCACGATAGAACAATTATTGAATAAACATCAAAATAAATATCAAAATAAGAGCTACCGTAACATCTAAAATGGATGATTAAACTCTAAACTAATAATTTTGAAACTTGAGATATAAAATCACATATACATTAGCAATTATCAAGTTAGGGTTCAAGAATTGCATCGATAGAATTAATAAAAGTAAAATAAAAGGGAAGTTGAAATAAAAACCTAATTGTAGCATAGAAGAAGATGGAAGATCGAAAAAAATGTACCGAATTGCAAGAAATTGAAGGGGAAGTGAAGGTGCCGCGAGAGGGAAGATTGACGAGGTATTGAGAAGCACCACCACCGGAAGAAGAAATTGAATCCATCGGCGAAGTAGTAAAGTAAAAAACTGTGTTGGTTTGGTTTTGTTTGGTTTTCCCTCTAAAGTGTGTTATTTATATATGGAATGAAATTAAGGCTAAAGTGGACCTTTGTATGTGGACTTACTTTGACAATGGATCTGCTCTGCTCTGCTTGTCTTTTTTTTTTTTAGGCAAATAAATCTTATGTCATTTCATTCATAATAATAGTAGCAATATAATGAGGAATTACATTAAAAGTATTGCGATAAGTATGGGATAAAGCTGCTCATGCGAGTGCATGAGCGCTACCGTTTGCTTGACGCCTAGTAAAAACGACTATGAAGTCATTATAGTGATGAAGTAAGGTTCGATAATTTTAAATGATTGAACCATACTCCGATTGGTTGATACTCATCTTGTTCACATCATCCACAACAATCTTACAATCTAGTTCAAAGACAACTTTATTATAACCCAAGCTAGCAACCCATTGTATACCTTGATATAAGCTCCACGCTTCTGCTTCTTGTGCTGTCATTACCACATCTTCATGTGTTGTCATGGCCAAGATAAAACTCCCTTTGTCGTCGCGAAGACAAGCTCCCATGCTTATACGTTGCTCATGAGAAAATATGGCTGCATCAAGGTTGCACTTGATGAAATTTAGCGGCGGAGGTTGCCATGGTGTAACTTGGACCTGTTGTTGTCGTGGGTGGGCTATGTCAGCTGGTTGACGCGCCTGCTGCCAGGCCTGGAGGGTACCATTGGCGCGGCCAATTACCTGTGTCGCGCTCTCAGTTTTCTGCTCCCATAATTGCAAGTTTCTTTTGCGCCATAAACTCCAAATACGTTTGAAAACATCATTAAAACCTTCAGCATTTTCCATTAAATTTTGCAACGCATTCCACAAATTAACTTGTCGCCAACAAGTTATACTATCAGCACAATCAAGAAATAAATGCCAATTATATTCTGTGTATCTATGACACACAACACAATTAGAATCACCATGAATTCCTTTGCTCATTAATATTTGCCTATTAGGTAGACAATCCTCTGCTCTGCTTGTCTGTGAAATGAAATGTTTGCAACTCAAAAACTAGACTAATAATAAGCTTTGATTTTAATTTCTACTCACATTAATGCATACATCTAATAATATATTCTCTAATTTAATTTATATACACAGTCAGAGGTAAATTTTTTACACATACATCTAATAATGTACACACATCATGTATTGTGTTAAAAACACATGACGTGTCACGTTCATTAAATAATGTGGCAACACATGCATGTGTAAAAAAACTTTGCAGTGACAATGCACAACAATTAAACTCTATATTGTCACGTAATCTAATGAATGTGATAGATCATGTGTTTATAAATATAATATATGATGTGTCAATATATTTGTGGATGTATGTATAAAATAGTTTTATATTAACGGTGTATATAAATTAAATTCATAAAACTTGAAATATGTTTTTAATTCTCACAAAATTAAGAGATTTTTTTTAATAAAAGAAGAGTTTGATTGTCGTATATTGTTAGTGTAAAATTATTTTACACGTGTATCTAATAATGTGTTATTAGATCATTTAGTAAATATAACACGTCATATGTTTTAAATCACGTTAAATAATTTGTCAATATATTATTCGATGTAAATAACTTTCCATGTTGAAAATAAATGTATGTATATAAATTAAATCCATAAAAAATACTTTTATTAATTCAAATCAGTGCACTACAAATTTGGCCTACAATGATGTTTGGGGGTTTCTTCTAGCCATAAGAACTCTAAAAAATTTATTTACTTATTTGTACTTTTTCAAGTCTCTATTTGCATTTTATAAGAATCCACTAGATGGATTAGATTAGAAACATTCATTTTTTGTAAAACGTTTTTAAAATGAAGAACAATTATAATATCCGTTCTTACTTACGGGTCGCAGCGTTGTCGCGATTTTTTTACCAAAATTCTTTCTGACATTTTTAACTTATCATAAAATTATGGTCTGTTTGGTTTGATGGAAAGAAAGTGAGAGAAAATAAAATTACGCAAATCAATGAATGAACCTAGACTAACTTTGGTCCAAATTCATTCATTGATTTGCGTAATTTTCTTTCCTCTCACTTTCCTTCCTTCATACCAAACGGACTGTTGACTATGCGTCAGTTAAATTGTGTGGAGTTATTGCCTACACGACACTTAACACTCCACATCAATGTATTTAATGGTGTAAGAAAAATAAATGTCAAAAAAGCGACCAAATTGATAAACGTTTAGCAAAGACATGGACTAATTTAAAATATTAAGTGTGTTATGGATCTATTTGAGTGAGTTACGTAGACAAGAACGAATTTAAAAGTTTACTCTAAATAATACTCCCTCCGGTCCTTTTTATAAGAAACACTTTGGAATTTTTATTTGGTCCTTTTTATAAGAAATACTTTGACACAATTCCATTTGTACCCTTATTAAATACAATCAAATAATTCATTATAATGCTAGTGCATTAATTAGAGAAGTCTATTTCCCATACTAGTCAAAGGTTAGTTTTGGAATATAACATAAAATGATAGAATCATTAATGAGAAAATTTACCTTCCTTGGTCTGTGTGATTTTGTCAAAGTGTTTCTTATAATAAGGACCGGAGAGAGTACAGTATATTTTTAGTCTCTCGTTTAAGGACTAAAAATATGCGGTGTTGTATTTGTATGACTTTGGGTACGTGTACTAAAAAGAGGTGCAAAAACTAAAAAACAAAATATGCTATATTTATAGAACTAAAAATTTATAATTTATAACAAAAGGTTCAATTTGTCTCATATTTTATCATTTTCACATAAATAGGTATATATTATTTTATAATTAAATTTGTTTGTCTTTCAACTATTACTTTTGTTGTAATTTTGATCTCAACATAGATTTTTAGCCTAAAAATGATAATTTATTGCCCCAATTATAAATTTGAAGAGAAAACATCATTTTAAGTAAGGTCTACTTTATCCTTTCATAATTTGGGAGTATATATATCCATCAACCGATGAGAATAAATTACATAAGTAAGTTTTTATGTGATATGACTTGTTCTCATTTGTCGATAGATAAATATACTCCCAAATTATGATGGAGTAGTTTTAAAAATACCCACTTTTTATAGATTTGAAGAGAAAACATCACTGCAAAAAATTGCCATTTTTTAGCCTAAAAATTAGAGTGTCACAAAAATGTGATAAAAAAAAAAGGTGAGATACTATGGATTTTTTCTAATCATCCATTCTTTATGATTTGACATTCTACCATCATTCCAACATTCGAAATTCAAGAATTTTTTTTTAATCGGCCAAAGAAGAAATTCAAGATTATGGGTCTTGTAATTGTGATATACTACAATTTTTTTTTTTATGGTTATTCGTTCGTCCCTAAATTAGTTATAAATTCATAATCCTATCAATGTTCCTCCCACTGGGAGATATCTCGTGGGAGTATAAATAATAAATCTACCAGAAGATAACTTCCATCGGCAAAAATCTTATTGGGAGATATCTCGTGAGAGTATAAATCTACTACCAGTTTAATTTGGTTTGGGAGTCAGTTCCGACATCAAGTGATTCCAACCCTCTCCCGATCGAAGTTACGGGGATCGAACCGTGATCCTTCCTACCAAATTAAGCGTCAATCACCATTGAACCAACTAAGGATTGATTTATCGGGAGATATCTTCTGATAAAGCAAATTTTCATTGTTTATTTTTTATTTTCTCTGCATAGTTTATTTTTCTATTGCATGTCACAAATGAATAATTCTTCATGCCACCCACCTAACTTAGATCCTTGAATTTTTGGGTAGAATAACCAACATTCAATTTATTTATTTTTTTGCGTAAATCACATATCCTTTGCGTGCATTACATAGATTAATTCATTGAGACTTGTGGAACTCAAATGAACGAGAGACTCTTACTCTTCCTAAGAGTTTTGACCCTCTTGTATGTCTAAACCAGATATCAAAGTCACGATCTTGATTAAATTTAAAAAAACCCGCACCATCTCATGTGCCAACGTTCAATTTTAGTTAATGAAAGATCTAGCCGGAGTAGATCGTTAACATTTAAAAAACTGGTTCCATTGAAAAGCATAAGTATGGTTTAAAAAAAAACATAAAAATCTACTTGGAGCTCCATTTTGCTTGCCTTAAAAGAATAAATCGACCGATCGTTAGTTGGTATTAACACTGAACTTGATAGAGATAACCACGGTTCGCATAGACCAAGTAATGCATCCAACTTATGCAGAAGTTGGATTAGGCTTACAATCATTAATTAAACTTAATGAGGCCTCAAATTTAAAGATTTTCTGGGATTTACTTCATTGTGAAGCTAGCTAGGCGCCTAGGCCAAATTTCTGTCTGATAGAGTGCTCAGGAATGGTAGGCCAATAAATCATCATATATCATCATCTATTTGGAGTAACATAAGTTCGATGTCATTTTGGAGAATTCTAGCTGGTAACTAGGTACTGGTAGAAGATTCAATTATGGGAGGATTCTTGGTGTGGTGAGCCTCTCAAAGAAAGGCTTCAAATCAACGAATCATTGTTAAGAGATCTTCCAGTTAAAGAGTGCGAGATTATGCATAACCGTTCTTGGTTTATACCTCAAAATTTAGGTGTTATGTTTCCTAACTTAAAGGACTTGGTTCAAAAAGTTACTATTCCTTTAGAATACTTACATGACAAGCTTATTTGGAACAACTCCCCTACTAGTGATTTGTCTTCGAAAATTGCTTATGAGTTCAAGAGGCATAAAACTCAAACCAAAAACTGCGCTAAGAACATTTGGTGTAAGGATGTTCCCCCTTCTAAGTCTTTATTGGTTTGGAGATTGATGTTGGACAAGGTTCCTACATATGATATGCTTATGGTTAGAGGTTGCAGCATGACTTCAATGTGTTCCATCTGTCACTCTTATACTGAATCAGCATTTCATTTGTTTTTTAACTGCACTTTTGCTTTCAAACTTTGGTGCTGGCTAGCTACTTCGTTGAGTTCTACTCTTCACTTCCAGTCCATGGAAGACATTTGGAGGTTATGTGAGAAACCTTGGTCTCCTCAGTGTAAGCTTGTTATTAAGTCTGCTATTATTAATATAATTAATGCTATGTGGATGGCTAGAAATAATGCTAGATTCAATCATAGTCAAACTCACTGGAAAAATGCTATTGTTTGGATTTATTCAAATACTGCACTTGCAGGAAACAAAACTTCATTATACTCCTCTGCTTGTTTATCAGACTTCACCATTCTTAAAGGTTTAAATGTTAACATTCATCCTCCCAAAGTCCCAAGTAGATGCAAGCTTGGGACATTTGCTTTGTAGATGGTCTAGAGCACCGGGACGCAACTGCAATTTACAATTGCTTACGTGCATATGCTGCCATTGACAACACCAAGAATGCAGAATAAACTTTTCGAGTTACTGTTGTGACTCCATTGATACAGAAGATTATTCTACATGGGTCATCAGCTGTGGCTGCTGCATCATCCGGGGATGGGCTTGAAAATGATTATCAATTAATTAAGGAGTGCATTTATATAGACTGCAAATTTTTGTTGGATATTTCTTCAGCCGGTAACCCATCTAACTTTTTCTTACCATTTTATGATCCATAACCTTTATCGGTCACACTGCATTGGTTTCTTGGACCATGTTAGTCATTGCTGATGCTTTCCTTAGTTATTCTTGGTCTTTAAAAGTTACAACTTATTAAATCATCTTTCACTTTGTTTTTGCTACATGTACTGTTAGCAAGGTCATTTATGGCCGTGATTGTGGTTGTGCCAACATATATCATGCTTACTTATCAAAATGGCAGCATGATAAAATGACAATTGTGTTGCTTGCAATATTGCCTGATACACAAAATGAGGAAGTAAACAATGGAAAGCTCAAGCTGGAGCATTGCAGGACAGAGCTGCAAGTTGCAGATGTCCTAACAAAGGCAATGACAGTTGAAACCTTTGTTAGGTTGAGAAATTTGATGTGCATTAAGTCCTTAGAGAACATGAATTAAGGGGGTGTGTTGAATTGTGCAAATTCATTGTGTAATCCATGTTCCTAAATCAGTTACTTGATGTCCAAGTTAGTTTCAAAGTTAGTTAGTTTGTTGCTTATGTGGCAAGTGACAAACAAGTTAGTTGTTAAGTAGTTAATAACAGTTTTAGGGAGTTAGTTAGTTAGTTAGGAGGTGGTTACAAGTTAGTTAGAAGTGTGTGTGATTGCTTAAGTGTAAAGCAATGTGTATAAATGCAAGTGATTGCATTATTGGTTTTTGTAACCTTTTCCTTGGCCCATTAGTGGAAGAATAAAATTTCTCTTCTCCCTAATCAGATTCATTCTCTAATCATTCAGTTTTACTTTTCATTCTTCTTCTTCCTTTATACTGAAAACCAATTCTTCATTCATTCCATAGTTTTCTTACCAAGACTGCAAAACCAGTGAAACTGCTTTGTGCTCATAGACGCGCCCTGAGCCTCTGCAGAGTGTGTGTGATCTTGCAGCTTGTGAGTGTTTTTGTGTGTGTGCAAGTGCTTATTGCTGTAACCACCCTGACCCATTATTTAACTTATCTTAATAAAAAAATGGTTTTTCGAAACTACGCAGCGGATAAAAATGACTTTAAGACTCAAAGTAAAAATGAATTATAAAATATTGGTTCAAGGTGTTACATTCTTCACTAAAAACTCTACTAATAAAATTAATTAGTAATCATCATTTACACAAAATCCTTTTATAAAAGATACACCTTTAATTTAAATAAAACAACAACAAATAAATACTCTATAAACCCTTCCCCGTGTCACAACCAGAGCAGAGCTTTCACCAACAACTCGAACACCAACAAACATACAACCTGAACCCCCAACGGTTCAGCACAAACACAAAACAGAGGTTAGATAACATAATTATTAAAAGTGACTGAATATAACGCATATAAGACACTGAATAAAATAAATACAATTGAGTAAATTCAACTCATACAATCACCACATATACAGACATGTATTAGACATATTCATTTATCAATTACTCGTCACATTTGAGAAGTAAAAACTCTCGAACAAAGAAATGAAATATACAATGTCGAGTAACGTTTAACATTTAAGAATGTCACATAATTTCTAATGCATTTTAATGTCACGTAGATATGATGTCACCTAGACATATCCATATGCATGTGGTACCAATTCATCATAATCTTGGATAACTTAACCCAAATGTTTTAGATCATCGTCTCTAAAACATTCTAGATCATCGTCTCTAGAATAACAGTAAACTAGATCATCATCTCTAGGATACTCATCAATAGACTCAACTTATGAATGCATGAAATGTGCATCTACCAAACATATGGTTTTATCGCAGCTATAACATCAACATAATATGGATAAAATAATCCAAAATATTATAAATCATCGTCTTTAGAATACCTCTACCCATGATAAATCATCATTTATCATCATCAATAAATCAACATCATAATCATAATCAATAACATTATGAATCATCACTAATACATCATCACGTAATTACACTAATCTTCAATTAGATTTATTCATCAATAATTCACCAATATAATCATAATACATCATCATTTATCAACATCATGATTATCATCATCTATCAACAACCTAATCATCATCATTAATCAACATATTCATTTACAAGACACTAAAATCTCACACCATCAATGGTTCACCAATTTCAATTAATTAAGCATACGAAAGTTATTTTAAATTAAACTAATGCCAAAAATATAGGCAACATTATTATACAAGCATAATCTCAGAAAATGGATTCCTGAATCGAAATCTACGCGAAAAACTGAGCAAAATAAGTTCCGACCAAAAAAGTAGACAAAAAGTCAACGGTTATGAGTCAACAGGTAGCGTCGGTCATAGCGTCGGCCAATTTTCGACGCAAAGCTGGAGATTTGCAGAAAAACACGTTTTGAATACGGGATCGTTCAAAAATCACTTATTCTTCACATATAAGCACCTATTTCGACCCAAAATTCATTACCAATATATACTATGATCATACTCCAATTAAAAACAACTTAATTATCATGTATAATCACTTATTTCATGGATTTAAGCTCAAAATCACAAATCCAATTAAAATCATCATACAACAACATCAAACATCAAAGTGAGTATTTTTATCATATTAAAACACTCAATAATCATGATAGAACAAGTAGAATCATGAATCAACACACAAAAGTTCTTAATAAACACATTCCCAAATCCCACATACAAACCCCCAATTGAGATGGTGAGAGTTTGGGCTAGAGAAAATGATTTTCTCTCCTCTCATAAATTCATCTCCAATAATTATGTTTTTTGAACAATCTCCGATAATTATGTTACTATCCTCTTACCTTAGCTATGATGGATTCTTTAGTCTTCTTCTTCAATCCCATGCTTTTGTTCTTCCTCTCTTGATTTTTCTTTCAATCTCATGTTCTTCTTTTCTTTTCTAGTCTTTTCTTTGTTTTTTTTTTAATAGATACAGTTTGCTTATTACAAAGGGTTTGTTTTCCAATTAACACCCCCTCATTCTACTCATCTCATCACCCTCTAGGCCCAATTCACATAAACCCACTAATTAATTAAAAACGGTTAAAACTCATAAATACTAACTTACGAAAGTTATACGCCACATAATTAAATAAACACAAATAAATTAATAAATGACCTATTAATAAAATCGGGATGTTAGGATTGTTGCGCTAACAATTCATCTTCTTTTTTCTTCTTCAAACCAACAATGGCTTCTCCTGATCAGTCTATTGTAATGATAGCTCTATGGCACAATGGCCATCGATATATAGAGTTGCATCAGCAAGAAAATGGACTATTCAATTTTTTTCTGCAATTTATGTAATCACAGTTCAAACACTGTCATGGATTTGATTGGACACATGAAAAACAAAGATAATATTTTCAAGGCCAAGAACACTGTTCCTAGGCAACAAAGATTTCCGTTTTTTGACGGAGTCTTGCTATTCGGTCATTCTACGATCAACAAGTTCCCACCGTTTCACCCCATCTTCGATAACATCGGTAATGGGGTTTCGTCTTTCTTTAAGAATATTCCACCAGTGGAGCTTCAACAAATAATCAATAATTGTTCTTCAACCGTTCTAAATTCTTTGGTAAATGATCCTGAATTGATGGTTGATGCTTTCGATTATGGATACCCTGAACCTATTATCGATGAAGGTTGTTATCGTTTACAGATATACGCTGAACCAGAAATCAAGAAAGTCGGTAATTTAACTTTTTTATGAGATATGGGTATGATATAATGAATTCTGTTTTTGTGCCTGCATTAGGAATAGAGAATCAATTTCATGAAATTGAGAGTATATGGTGTGAATGGGGGGTAATAATGTGAATCCCTAACCACTTGTTGATGATGACCAAAATAGAGTTAATGATCCCATCGATGGGTTGTTTCAATGATGACGATGCATATGAACCCAAGGTGTGTTTTCTTTGTGATCACCGCATGAACGTCGGGTTTGGAATTTGCGCAGATATCTGGAGTTAATAATAAAACTAGAATATGTTATGCCTATTTTGACATGTTAATGCCAATATTATGTTTAAAATGGTTTATATATCATGTTAAACTTTATGTTAAAAAAATTTCAAAAATTTGTCCATTGAGAACTAAAAACAAAAGTTTTTTTTTTAGGGATGAAAACAAATGGTTTTATTTTACAGGACGAAAACTAAAATTAGCTATAAAAATAGGGACTGAAAACATATTTTACCCTTTTTTTTTTACAAGAGCATCAATTTTTTTTTAAATATATATATATATATATATATATATATAATATGATATGTCTAAATATTTAAAGAGACGCTTAATTTTTTTAATAACAGTACGTGTTAATAATTTGAGGGGTAACAATTTTTGACACTCATGAGTATTTGAATAAGGTTCAATTACTCAAATGAATTTATGCTTATAGCAGCCTAGCAGGTATACTAAAGAATAGATGAACCATATAAGTAAATATATTTTGATAAAATAATACAATATTATAAAATTTTATACAATTATTCAAATATAATAAGTTATTTAATATAGATAATATATACATAAATGTAATAGAGGTTTCGTAAAAATGAAACAACATGGGTTAAAATTTACAATTCAATCACTTTATATTTCAATCATATATAATATTCATTCTCACATAACATGCATGATTTAAAGAGTCATGTTTAATACATGAAAAAAAAAAGTGATATTATTCATTACAAGATATATTGTGTGTATATAGTTGTCGGTACTATTTGTTGGAAAAATCGGACTTTTCAACATGTATATTTTAAACCAATACCAATGATATTTATTATTGAAATGCATGACTATAGACATATTTAATTTATAAGAATGAGAGAAAATAAATTGAGTGTGAATTATATAATATTTAAAATTAATAGTATATTATTTTTTTATATTTCTTTAATTAATATTCATAACGATTAAATTTCAAGATTAAAAATAACAAATGATTAAAAATAACGGTTAAACTTTCAAGATTAAAACGAATTTAATGCTTAAAAGATATAATACACATGTTTCGAAAAAATATTTCTATATTTGTATTCTTAACATGTGCCTTAGGTGCACATGTTAACATTTGCCGTGTGCTGTTAACATACATGTTAAGATTTCTATAATTAGAAATTTGCATTTAATATTATAAACGAATTTAATGCTTAAAAGATATAATACACATGTTTCGAGAAAATATTTCTATATTTGTATTCTTAACATGTGCCTTAGGTGCACATGTTAACATTTGCCTTAAAAATAACATTAGAGATAGAAACTCTAATGTTGTTAATGATCAACATGATGATGATCACGATGACAATAATCATTGTAAAAGAGTCAATGAACGCGATACAATTATTTATAATTTAATTTTTCTCATTTGTGTGTATATATAATAAATTCATAAATTTAAGATTGAGTCTATAAAAGAATTGCTCTATGGCAACAGACGCCCATGGATGCAGGTTTGACACTTACCAAACTCACATTCAAAATCATCACCCAAACCCAAACCCAAACCCAAACCGAAAGATTGTTCGGGTGGCAAAACAACACCCACACGCATTGGGTTCAGGTTTTTTCCATCCAAATCCAAACCCACAGCGCATTTGAAAATAATTTGCAAATTTAAAAAATTAAATTCCAACATAGACTTTGAATTAAATTACAACTAAAATTAAGGTCTTCCAAAGAAATTCAAACATAGACTTTCAATAAATTACAACATAGACTTTCGAGCACCGATTCACCGAGCAAAACGATGAATAAAGGAAGCAGGACGACAACGACGGAAGGAAGAGGAAGTAGAACGGAGGCGGAAAAGTGGAGTGAGTGTGCGGCGCAAAAGCTACATTATATTTATGTTTATGGATTGTTGGAAATATTTCTATAAAAAATGCTTTGTATATTATTTCTATCTTCCATAAAATACTAGTAGATGACACGCCATCTCCGCATCACAGAGAGTTGGCAGTGACTGTGACTTAATCTCAATAATTTAATTTCTACAATGACTCAAACAGATACAAACACACCAAACAAATGGCTATTTTCATATACAATTTATACTGACGACTACGAGTGTTCTAATTAGAACACTAGTTAAAATAATAATAAAAATATAAATTTTGAATTAAAAATAATAAATGTTAAGCTTTAAAAACATTATTATTTATCTACTTAAGAATTGGGTTATGTGTGTAAAAAAAAAAAAGAATTGGGTTATGTACTGTCTGTTTTTCTTTCGATATCGATTGGTCTTGTGCCTTTAAATTAATTATGTTATCTAAAATGATTTATTTTCAATTTTACGGTAAAAATTCATTTAAATTAGTCCTCTAAATATTCTCGAATTTGGGATTTAGATTTGGATCCTCATTTTACGTTTGACTCATTAAGCTTTAGTAATTGAGAGTGAGATTTGGATTCTCTAAAATCATAGTTTCCTAAATTTACTATATTTAGGCAAAACTCTAGGGTATTTTAGTCTTTACAACATACATAAATGCACCTAGATATTCCATATTTTCTCTCTCCCTTAATTCATTTTTACTTGAATGTAGGTGAATTTAGGAAAAACAAATTTAGAGAATCCAAATCCGTGAGATTGCTATAAAAAGTGGCAAGAAGTATTATATCAATAACATTAGAAAAATACTAACAAGTAATATGAGTACTAGTTAGCATGAACCATAACATTTTTTTGTGGGCTTTCTTAATTAGTTTACCGAAACACTAGTTAGCATGAACCATAACATTAAACTAATACAAGACCTAATTTAACAAAGATCGGCAACAAGTTTACTCATTTTTCTTATAGGTGCGTGTTTATTTTTCTCTCCAAGTAGTTCAATGACTAAAATTTTGCTTTTTAAAATGAATAAGAACTCTTAGTCATGCATATTACATGCAATGTTATATACCTACTAATTAAAAGATGCATCAATGTAAAAGTTATCTCCCTGGACAAAAAAATAATAAGAAAGTTACATCTCAACTTTGAACAGTCTTCGAAGTTCAACTCGCTTAAAGAAAAAAGGTGATGTTAGTTAACGTGTGCCCTAAAGGCACATCTAAAATTAGAAATTTATATTTAATAATACAAAATACTTCATCCGTCCCAAAATATAAGAACCCATTGACCATTGCACGTATATCAAGACATAATTTTGATTACGAATATCTTTAATTGTGTATAAGTAAAAATTATAAAAATTTGATATTTTGAAAATACTTATCGAAACAAATTAAACAAGATCTTATATGATAATATTTACGTTTATATACTTTTAAAAAAACACGGTCAAAACAAGAAATATAAATAATACATTTAGTCAAAATAGTTCTTATAAAATGGGACGGAGGTAGTAATTTAATACTTAAAAGATAAAATACACAAGTTCCAAGAGAATATTACTATATTAGTATTGCCCTCAATGCATAATTTAACATTTTCCTAAAAAAAAATATAGACTTAAATATTTCTTTAGTCTTTTAATATTATTATTATTTTCTTTCTCACTAATAATTTCTCACTAATGAGAACACCAAATAGGTAACTATTTTTATCGGGCAAGATCTATTCATTGGAATGGTAAGGTTGGTTCCACTTTTGTTCCATCAACCTCGCATACACTTGATTTGGTTAGCAACTAATTGATGTATTTGGAGATTGAGGAACAATATAGTATTTAGAGGGAGATGGCTGAAGTTGCTATTTTGGCGGATAATATCAAGGTGATCTTTTGGATTTGGTTTAGTAGTCGAGCCAGCCGCAAAACCATTTATTATTTTTATAATTGGTATTAATTGTATTGTATGTTTTCAAAACATATGACTTTATGTTTTGAATTATAAGGGATTGAGTACCCCTTTGTACTCCTTTATAATTCAATTTTAATTATAAAAAAATAACATTCCCCCTGACAAAAAAAAATTATTTTAAAAAGTAAAATATACAATTTTGAGGTCGATGTTTGTTGTTCCCATTTTTTATTCTTTGATTGTTTTAAGATTTGTTGAGATTTGTACATAAGTTTTAATCTCTTACGCATTTGTCATCTTAATATTTGTCTCAACCCTTGTGATTAACTTCAAATTGTTGTAGACTCAATTCTCTATGTTTGATACGAGATTGTTTGACTCGAAAGAACTGTTATTACTTGTGTCGTCGTTGCAGGAAACTGTTTGTATGTGAATTGACTTGCGTTGGTAGTCAATCCATTCGTTGTCTTAAATTGTGAAGGATCACACATTTCTTTTTACCATTTGGTTTCGCACTCGTACATATGCTAAATAATTCATTTGGTGTGCGCACATTTGCTTCACTTTTGTTGTATTTGAATTGTCTTTATACAATATACTTGTTTAGACCGATTATGTGATTCTAATTGAAATAGATTTATGTCCTTAATATTTTGTATTCTCATTAATTTTCATAGCAATCTAAGGTGTTACATAAGATTTTTATTTGCACTCTATTTGCTTAAAAACCATACGTAAGATATAGAAAAAGCAACCAATCACTATCATCTCTTAGAATAACAAATGTTTATCTTGCCATGATTGTTTTATCAATAATTCAATGGTAATCATCAATAGTTTATGATGTTTTCTCTCCTGACCTCCCTTGTTTCTTTTATTTTCTCTAAATTTTCAATTTTGCCTTTGCAAAAAATTTCGATTTATAGAAATTGAAACTTTTTTTTTTTGCCTTGAAAACAAATTTTAATTTATAAAAACCAAAATTTACTCTGAATTTGTACTGAAAAAAATTCAATTTCTGCAAACCAAAATTTTTTGCAAGGATAAAATTGAAATATTGGAGGTATAAAAGAATCACGATTTCGGGAGAGAATTTATTACAAGAAGTGATTCATGAATTCTATGGGCGCAAAACACTCTCCGGCTCATATTAGTGTAGCACACCCTTGTGGCCCATAGTAAAAACCGGATAAGTATGTGTTTCCATAATTAATACAAAAAACACAAATTTGGATAAGCATAGCGAAAACTATGGAACACGTAACCATTTCCGTTGACCACTGTAGTTAAATCACAACCATACACGCTCACTCAATTCAATTCAATTATACACATCCAACGGTGAATAACTCGGGTGTTTCTACAACACTAGTTTTCAATGCAATACTAGATTTTAAGATCCTATTTTTCAGTGAAGAATATAATAGAGATGTTATTATTGTAACATTGTCACCATTTTGCAGTTACACAGAGAAAGAGACAGAGAGAAGAGAAATAATGGCAATGACAATGGCAACCATGCAAGAGATGCCAAGAAGCCCAGAAGCAAAACTTGGGTTAAGAGTTAAAGATCTATGGGATCATCAAGAGGCACAATTAAGTCCTGATGAGAAACTTAATGCTTGTTTTGAAAATATCCCTGTTTCTGCTTTTCCTTTACCTCTTGCAACCCAAGGTACTTTAGTGTGTGTGTGTGTGTGTGTGTGTGTGTGTGTGTGTGTGTGTGTGTGTGTGTGTGTGTGTGTGTGTGTGAAAAGAAGTGATTTTGCAGATGCAAAAAAAGTGATTTTGATAACAACCAGATGAAAAAAAAGAGTGATTTTGATCAAACCCAGATAAAAAAAGTGATTTTGATAACACCCGGATGAAAATTGAAAACTATGTGATAAATTGATTAGTGTTTATTTTAATTTTTTTTTCATTTTGTATGTGTTGTTTATGGTTTCTGTTTTTGGGTTGGTTTACAAGTTTGAATTTTATGTTTTGTGTTTTTAGATATTGAAATAAAATCAGATGCTACCTTAGCTGAAGCTGTGAAAATACTGGCACATCACAATATTCTGAGTGCACCTGTGGTGAATGTTGATGCACCTGAAGATGCTAGTTGGATTGATAGATACATCGGAATTGTTGAGTTTGCTGGAATTGTTGTATGGATTTTGCATCAGGTTAGTTACATATGTCACATGTCAATTTAATTGCTTAACTTTCAGAACAAAAATGAGAAAAAGACATGAATCTAAAATTTACAATTAGTTTTTGTACTTTATATATTTATTTTAATTCTGAATTTGTCTGGTTTTAATTCTAAACCTGTCTGGTTTAATTTTTATGTCTTATATGAATTTAATATTGTGATGTACTTTTTGTTGTAAAAGGATCATTTGATTGTTGCACTTGCTAATAATATACATGATAGTTTTTCAATTCAATCATGGAATATTTGAAAGGGGAAGTATTAAAAAAAAAATGACATCATAACTGTTATATTGAAGCGATTTTCTTAGATGTTTCATTTTCAAACTAAGCTAATGTGATAATGTTTTACACAGTCTGAACCTCCATCTCCTAGGACTCCATCCACTCCTAGGAGTCCATCCAGTGCAAGTGCTATTGCAGCCGCGGCAAACGGAAATACTTTCGCTCTTGAACTCGAAGCCTTAGGCCTCGGATCTGCCGCAACAACTTCAGGAGACTTTTTTGAGGATCTCACTTCTTCTGAACTTTATAAGAACACCAAGGTTGTTTTGCAATTCCAAACTTTCTTTCAAGTGACTCTACCTAAAGCTATTAATTAGTTTGTATTAAGTTTTTTCACCTGCTAATTTTTTCGCAAACAGGTTGGAGATATTTCAGGGACATTCCGATGGGCTCCGTTTCTTGCTTTGGAGAGATCGAACTCATTTCTAACCATGCTCTTGTTGCTTTCTAAGTACAAGATGAAGAGTGTTCCTGTGGTAGATTTGGGTGCTGGTAGAATTGATAACATCATCACACAACCTGCCGTGATTCATATGTTGGCAGAATGCGTCGGACTTCAGTGGTTTGAAAGTTGGGGAACCAAGGAACTGTCTCATGTTGGTCTTCCCCTTGTGACACCACAACAGATCGTCAAGGTGTGTATCTTATAGTTATAAGCTCTCTTTTCATTGAACCATTTCAAATATGAATTCTCCATAATTCTAGTGCATATAGAGAAAAATGCTATCTTAGTATCCTGCATTCCTTAAATTTGTGTGCATATATGGCAAATGCTCTGAACTAGGACAAGTTATTTTATTTTCCCCCTTCAAGTAAGCTTGTTGATCATGATGAACTTCACAATGGATGATTTCCTTCTTTTCAGGTTTATGAGGATGAACCTGTCCTTCAAGCATTTAAAGAAATGAGGAAAAAGAGGGTTGGAGCGTTGCCTGTAATCGAAAGAGGTGGCACCAAACCAGTTGGTAATATAAGCTTGCGAGATGTTCAATTCTTGCTAACTGCCCCAGAAATCTATCATGATTATAGGTATGTCACCACCAAGGTTTTAAATTGTGAACATAACAATCCTTGATATTATTGGGAAATGCAATCAAATGCGGCTGATGCGGCCTCAATCGCAACTATGATCACCTCATTTAATACGATAAAATAGGCTCATTTAGACTCCATGCATCGCCGATATTTTCTATCTTTAGTTGCTCTATCTGTTTTTTCATTTCTTCATACTCATTGGATGTTCATACTTCGACAGAGCTGTTACAGTGAAGGATTTCCTGAGTGCAGTTAGAAGCTACTTAGAGAAGAATAAAAACATATTCACAATGTCAGGTGAATTTGTTACATGCAAAAAAGACTGTACAGTCAAAGACTTGATTCAATTGCTCGACAAAGAGAAGCTTCACAGGGTGTATGTTGTGGACGACGAAGGGAATCTTGAAGGACTAATCACACTAAGAGATATCATCTCAAGGCTAGTACATGAACCACGCGGCTACTTTGGTGATTTCTTCGACGGTGTTCTCCCTCTACCTGCTAACAGCAGGGTTTAACAAACAAGGCATCAAGAAAGAATAACTTGCTCTTGCAGCAACTTTTTGTTTTGTTTTTTTTTTCTTTTCAATAATTCTTAAGTAAAGAGGAAAAGTAAGAAATCTGTATTTATCTTCAAGGTTGAAGATGTGTATCTAGGTTTTGACGTTTTGTAATATTTAGGCAGTTTGCAAGTTACTTAACCTGTTTTAATTATTGATTGTTAGAATGGGACTTTATGTATTGTAAATTCTGGTGTAACCAAAAGTTCTGTTAATTTGAGTTTGTTTCTGTTATCTTCACACATCTCAATAAGGTGGCACAATGGTTATTAGAAAACGTAAACAAGATGAGTGGTTTTAGTCTTAAGTTGAATGGCAGTTTGTAGATGGTGGTGGTGGCTATGGAAACGGACAAAACATGTCCTAACAGGACAAAACAGACCCATTATTCTGGAGGGTCGGTTTGAAACGTATCTGATGTGTTCCTACCAGGTAATTCAAGAAATTGGTACTTGTGTTTTGCACCTGTTAGTTTGACGTAGAAAGTAGACAAAAAATAGAGGTTGTTTGGAGGTATGAAAACAAAAGGAAACGAGGAAAACTACATTGAAAACTATTTTTTCCTCATTCTCCCTTGAACACCCACCAGTTACTTCCACTTGCTCAGCCAAAAAGGGAAATTATCATACAAACTTGGTTACTTGGCAATGATCATATGTTATGCAAAAAACTCAATTGCCAGCAAACATGACAAGAAGAATTTCAGCAATTAAAAATTGACAAACTCGCTAAACACGAGTAAAATCGACTTGGAAGTAAAGTAAGACTTTCATTCCAATTCACTGCTAATGTATGAACAATACCCAAGAATCATATAAACAATCACAAAGAAAATTTACAACTAATACACCAGATTCAGAAGGTGTCTGATCAAAACAGGTATATGACAGAATAAAGACTATAGAGTGTGCTTTTTTGAGAGCTGAGTTTGAGGGACCAATAATAAACTCAGATACTCATCAGTTTGTTTCACTTGGCAAGTTTATTATATGGTAAGCCACTGCATATTTGCAAAATACACTGCAAACTAACTGTGCAGAAAAAGGTGCACAAATGTGGCATCTAACTGTGCTGCTAGTAGATACTAGAAGATCACATGATCAAAAGATGTATAATAAACAGATAACATCTTTTCTGCAGTAGCTCATATTTCCAAGTTCCAACAACCAATATGACTAACTCAGTTATCGCATAGTGTCAAACAATGTCATAATAACTACTGATCTATTTCATCGATTCTTCTTGGATAATCAACATCATTATAACAATCATCTAAACCTTTTCATGAACTAATTTTAATGTTGAGTAGATCCAGTTTCTAGTAAACCTGTCTTATTTCCTCACTTCAATTATTATCAGCTAAACATTATGCACAGATAACACGGTATCTGTCGGGTAAGAAAATCACAGTTCAGCGATAACACCATATATAAGTTGTACAAGACGACTTATGACTATATACAAAAGGTATTACAGTATTCGCAGGAGAAAAATCCAATTCTAACATTAAAACCTGTAAAATAAACAGCTAATCCAGGTAAAAGATAAGCATGACACGGGAAAACTTTTTAAACTAATCCTGATAAAATGAGTTCACCTGTCAAGAGCATCTTATCTTATAAATATACTATGTACTCTAACTCTTTCTCTTTATGTGATGCAATACAGCAGGGGATCCTTCAAATAAATCTAATAAATAAGTCTCTAGATCCTCTGGTATATACTTAATGTATTTGCCTGCATGTCTTCCCTCCAGTTGCCCGCTAAATCTCCCCATAAATGAGCGGTATGCAGGAATCACCTTCTCTGATATATTTATCCGCATCTCTTCACGAAGCTGATCATCAGGTACCTTCCAAGCTGTCTGAGCCCTGTATATTTCTTCAAAACATGCATTGAAATTCTTGAACCTCTCCTTCAAAGCCACCCTTGATGCATTATTAGAGCTGCTTCCAATACCTTCATCCTTCAAACAAGACAAGGCCTTGCTCCAAGAGGCTCTGAGGTATGCCGTAGCATACTGTCGTACTTGACCACGGCGTTTACGAACCCAATCATCTCCCAACAGACCTCTAAGATCCGAGTCCTTCACTTTGCGCACTAGATAATGAAGATTGTTCATCAAAAACACCTGCTGCAATGCACTGTCTTCATAAAGTTTTGATTTTTCGTCAAGATTGTATTCAAGTTCAGACATCAACAGCAGTATTTGTCGTCCTAAAGGGGACAAGGCCTCTAACTGGGAACCATCACCACCCAAATCATTTTCAAACCGGTAAAGAGCCTCTTCACTGATTTGCAAAAGCGAATCCATGGCATCGCCATAATCCACAAGCAGTTTCAGGTAATTCATAACATACCTAAGCAAAGGATGAACATCCCCTGTTAGAACCGGTTTTCTGGAAGTCTCATTCCGAATGCAACTCTCAAATTCAGAAAATGTCCCTTTTGTAGCCTCACCAAGCCCTCTAAGCACACCCTTTGCCTCTGTGATCACAAATTCATCCGTAACCATGTCCTCCAAATCAGGCAAACGATCTCTCAAAGCCTCATACATATCCAATATCCTAAACAACTTCTCCGGTGACCGCTTACAAATTGCAACAGCTTCACCAAAATTCAACAACATCATAACACATCCTTTAGCAGTTTCATTGAAACAAATCTCCTTCAAATCATCCAAATCACCAAAAAGACTATCACAAAGCCTCTTTTCCCCACTCAACAAAACCCCAAAAACAGCCTTAACAGCTTGTACCCAATTCTTCATTTTCTCATCCAAACTCTTCCACTCAACCTTCTGAACCTCTTCAATACTCATTTTCTCAACACCAAGAATCGCCAAACACTCAACCAAAGCGTCACGACGAACACTACTATAAACCTGAAGACACTCCCTCTCATAACCAGACCTAACCATACGATCAATAATATCTTTCAGATTCATAATCGATTCCGGCCGAACCAAATCAACAAACAAATCATCTCCAAGACTAACACCACGTTCATGAAACCGATGAGAACCAGGATCACTTACATCACCAAAGCTACTAGAATTATCATCAATCACACCGTCGTGCACACTGAAAGATAACGAATTCCTCCGATTAGTACTACACCGGCTAACAGAATCCGGCGGAACGGTGTTACAAATCAACACATGACGAAGCTCATCTTCAAGTCTCGACATAGCAAGCTGGATCGCGTTCTCAGCACGGTCCAAAATGATCTGACCGGTTTTCCCCGCCGATTGATGCGGCGGCGCAATCGTAAAGTGTTCCATCCACTGAATAATCTCATCAACAGCGGTGAAATACTCAACCGGATCATTCGGAGGATCGAAAAGCGAAGTCGATTGACGCGACGGTTCGGTGTAGATTGAAGCGTCAACGAGTATGACTTTCTCAGCGGCGTCGAAACGGTCAAGGTCTTCGTCATCAACATCGGCATCATCGGAGGATTTTGAATCGTCGCCGTTGATTAGGTCAGTGATACCGGAGAGACGATTATCGAAGGTGGAGAAGATTAAAAGCATGTCTTCACGATCTTCTTTTGGAGCTTTAAGGCTTTTTAAGATCTGTTGTGCTGTTGCGAGAACTCGATCGTCTCCGCCGCCAGTAGGTCCGCCTAGGCTGGTGGTGGTTGTGGCGGCCATTGGAAGAATCGAATTAGGGTTTTGTTTGAAATGATTTGTGTTGTAATTTTTGTTTGAAATGAATTTGGTATTTTTTATTTTTTTGGAGTAAAAGGGTTTTTGTTTTGGGTATTGAAAATGAAATTGAGTTATAGGAAGAAGTGATGAAGGTGTAAGAAGAAGAAAGGGAAAACGGAAATAGAATGGAAGATAGTATGTTGGTGAATATTATTCTTCGGATATGTCAGATTATTTTATTTTTATAATTAATTTTTAATTTAATTTTGTAAGGGAATTAATTGGGTTAGGTGTTGTTTGGGAATGGGATGATTGAAACGAAAATTTAGGGAGAGAAAGAAGGTGTTGTACTGGATATGGATTGAGTGAAGTCAAAAATCGGTGCATTCATGCATTCAGTTAACTATTTACCCTTGGATGAATATATCAAAATATATCAATTAGATCTGACGGCTAAAAAGTGACTGCATGGTAAATTCGACTTTACTGAATCCAATTCCTGTTGTACTGTTGTGTTGGTTTGGCCGGCTAGATAAAGTACAGAAGATGGGTGTTTTTTGGTTTTTTTTTTTGTTTGGGTTATAAAACAACTTAACTTACTGAGTTAAGATCCTCTCCATTTCCAATTCTTTCCATTTCCTCCATTATTATATAGTTTTGGGAATATAAATGCAAAAATGTGACATTAAGTGGGTCCAAATATCATTTATACACCCCAAAATATTTAAAAACTTTGGTAATGGAAGAAATGGAAAACATAAGAAATGGAGAGGATCTCAACTCTAACTTACTAATCACGCGATTGAAGGGAATAATCTTCTAACATGATTGTGCTTTAAAATGGGTGACTCGCATTTATGTATTAGGGCTAATTTGGATTAGCATATTTTTGAGTTTACCCAAATAATTTATGCAATATAAATTAAGTTTAATGTTATTTTATAAGTTTACGCTAGTGAAATTTGTATTTTTATAAGCTATTTTATGATAAATTACATTGACAAACTTATAATACTACATAAAAATTACATAAGTTATTTGCATAAGCTCAAAAATAAGTTAATTTAAACGGCCCTTAATGTTTAGAGTTCGTTTGATTCGTAAAAAGTAAAAATATAGAATAGAATAATACGGTATATAATAGAATACTATAATATTTAAGATATTGAACACATATTATTTTGTATAATATTTGACGGATAAAAAATTATTTTGGTATTTTAATCAAATTATATAGAGGATAAGAAGTTGTCTCATCATCTCATGATTTAATGAGAGATAAAAAAATTTAGTTTTTGTTTTGTCTTTTAACCATCGTTTTGTCCAATTCAAGGTAATGGTGATTAAAATACATGACTAAAATGTGAACTAAACTATATTGAACCATATTTTGAACCGAAAAATTCAAATAGTTTTAAATAGAGCCATTTTTAAAAATTAGTTTTAATTCAGATTATAATCGGTTCAAAACGAGTTTACATTTACGAGTTAGGACCCTCTCCATTTCCAATTCTTTCCATTTTCTCCATTATTATATAGTTTTGGGAATATAAATGCAAAAATGTGACATCAAGTGGGTCCAAATGTCATTTATACACCCCAAAATATTTAAAAACTTTGGTAATGGAAGAAATGGAAAACATAAGAAATGGAGAAGATCTCAACTCTACATTTACGAGCCTATTTTTATAAAAACAATATTTTAATTGACAAAAAAAAATCTAATAAATATATGATCTAAATCCAAAATAGTTTAGCCAAATATATTAATTTTTCAATAAACTTAAAATTTAATTTGTTTCTTATAATAAGATTTAGAGGGAGCAACATTCTACCGTCAAAATTATATTTACATAAACATTCCTTACTTTGTAAGTATCACCTAACTCCTAAGTCATTTAATTATATTTAAATATTATTTTAAATTTTTGATTATTTAACAACACAATTTTCAATAACAGAGATTGACACTTCGTTTGGTGGACATTTTGGTGTATAAATGAGTAAGAGTAAAACATATTTGTGTAGATTTAATTGGAATTTCTCCGATTATGGGATTTGTGGTTAGAGATTTTACTACGAATGGACAATCCTCAAAGTTGTTTCAAGCAAAATAATCAAACATGAAAAAACACGCTATAACAATCTACATATTTTTATATCATTTTTAATTGACACTTTTAACTTTCTAACATCAGATATTGTGAATCTTATAAAAAAGATTCAAAAAATTATACATAATAATATTATGTCCCTTAAATTTGTAGATGTATTTTTTCCAAAGATTAATTTTGCTATATTGAAAAGTTTAACATTTCTTAATTTAAACACACTTAGCAGAAACCAGGTGCACCATGGGGTCTTAGAAACTTCGAAACCACATATTCTAAAATACTAGTTCTAGTGTGAACTTAAACCATTTATTTGACCACCCAACTTATTATACTATGGCCAATTAGTAGTTGATTCAGTCAAACAGATGAACGACTTAACTCAACTAAACATGCAGATTTAGATTTTAATTATATTTATATAGAGTTGACCATTGATTGAATGGAGGCTATTGATCTTTTTAAATTTTCAATAATCAATCAACTTGCTGGTATGAGGAGGTCCATTCCTAAATTATGTTCCAAAACAGTTGCAACTTTTTTTTATATTCAATATTTCTAATCAACTACTATTAGTAAGTTGTTTCTCAATTAAAAAAAATCAGTAAATTGTTTCACATTGACACTTCACACTAGCTAGGAATTATTCTCAAAAAAGAAAAAGCTATCTATGATTATGAGTGGCGGTCAAAATAGTAAAAATAGAAATCATATTTTAATTTCAAAGTTGTGAATATATAATTTTTTAAGATTTGATATCCGATCTAACCACGGATTAATTCGAGGATACTTATCCCACTAACTACTAGCAAAACTTCATTTAAAGTCAGAATTTTATTTTGTATTGACTGACTCACACAAAGAACGACACTAAAATAATCTAAATCTCAAATCTTAAGAAAAACATATTTAAAGATCTAAAGTACTACGTAAATTAAAATATTACTAACATAAATTCGTCTCAAATATAGCTTGATTTGGTACCATGTTTTAAGAAGTAAGTTAAGAGTTTGAACCCTAAAAACTAATATAATCACTAAACTAATTTACAAGCATTTGTCTATTATTTATGACGTTCATGGCATTTGAAAAAGTCCAGGGCATAACTGATTCACAAACTAATGGACTATGATTTCTTTTTTCTTTTTTGCTTTCACCATAAGTTGAATCTGGTTTACGGGTCAGTTCTGACATCAAGTAATTTTAGCCCTCTCCTAATCACAGTTGCAGAAGATCGAACAACAATAGACTATGATTTATGAGTCACACATGACATCTCTTACGATCTTACTTACCATATACAGCATGTATGTGAATGAGGAGGTCAATGTCATGGCCGCTGTGTTGGCTATCAAAGATAGTAAGTATATTTACCTAGAACTAGAAGAGATATGAATATTTCATTTTTCAAAATAATTACCAAAAGGGCCATTTGATTTTAGTTATGCATCATGATTTCATAAAATGAATATTGTGTGTATTTTTTTCTACATTGCTAGAAATTCTAATTACGGAGTATAAAATGAATATTGTGTGTGTTTTTGTTAATAATTTTTTTTTTGACTAAATTGTGAGTAATAATTTAAAAATAAGTAAATTGTGTGTTTCATCGTAGCATTTTTGTTTCCTTTTTTTTCATAATTTATTTTCCTTTATAACATATTCAGTATGGTGACACCATTCAGTATATATATTTTGGTTATTATCACTTTCACACATTTTCTAAATTAATTGGTGTAGAAACTTCTAAGAATAAAATATTTATCATTATTGTGTGCAATATAAAAGTATTTTTTGTCTTTTGACTGAATAAATATTCTTTATTAGCTTAAAAATAAATAAAATCACATTTCATATCACCATGCTCTGTTTCTTTAAAAAATACTTTTCATTTTTAATATATACTCTTTTTATATTTTAATTAGGATCACTTTATCATCTTATTTATTAAATTAATATCAATACTAATGTAGAATTTTTTAAACTACTATAGGTATAAATATTTTGGTCAAACTAAAAGCATTTATTATTAATTTTTAAAGGAGAATGTTAACTTGTGCCCTTAAGGCACATGTTAAGGAAGCAAAAATAGAAATTATTAAATGCTAATTTGTGCATTTTGACTTTTGAAGCATTAAATTTCTTGTATCATTAAATGTTGAATTTCTATTTTGATATATCTTAACATGTGCCCTTAGGGCACATGTTAACAAGACCCATTTTTAAAAAAGGAAAAAAGTCTTCATAAGAGATTTCGTCTTATCCCCTCTTTTCAAGAGTAGTAATAGTAAATTTCCCTAGAAAATAGTAATCACAATAAATAGCTTCTTATTGGCCTTGTTTGTTCATATTTTTAAGACAACATGGCTACGGGCATCAATCACGTGTATTTTTTCATTGCAATTTTATGTATTGCTTCCGTTCTGACTTTAGGTAACACATATTTACTCCCTCTGTCCTAAAATATAAGAAAAAATTGGTCAATCAAAGTTGATGTATTTAGTCCAAATTCTTAATCAGATACATCAACTTTCTTTAACCAAATTTCCCTTATATTTTGGGATGGAGTACTTGTTTTATAATTTTTTTAATGTAATTTTAGTAGAATAGGGTGATTAAAATGAAAATTATGTATGTTGAGAATATGATTTTCTAAAAGTATGTAAAATGTGTTTGACATGTTTAAAATTTTTGAAGTAGCATTAGGCCGGCCGTGTATAATAAATAATGTTATACATGAAACTTTGGAGTAGGGAAGAGGGTTGTGCTCATCTCAAAGTCTTAAATTTAAATAATTTTTGTGTCACTTTTTGAGTTGGGTTACTTACACTATTCGGAGTAAACCTTTCGCTTTATATTGTATCATGTTAGTAGTGCAAAACTAGCAAAAATATTATGAGGGGCCAAATATAAAGAAAATATAAATTTTTTTTTAATAATTTTGTTTTTACAATTTTCGTTGTTGGCAAAATTTTATGTGTAATTACTATAAAGACCAAAAACATCAAAACAATCAATCGTTAGTTGATCCAGTAGGGAGAACCACAGTTTGATTTTCACAACTGTGATCGGGAGGGGCTTAAAATCACTTGATGGCAGAACTGAAACCCGAACTGGATTAGATAATCCAATGGACCAGATACCGATGATGAAAAAATATATCACAAGATAAATAAGTTTTTCTACGAAGTAATATTTTTTTATCTTTCATATTTCTAAGAACTTTTTACAAATAATTTTAGTTGAGGTAGCTAAAAGTACATTATTAAAATAGTTAAATGTAAAAATACATCAACTTATATATAAAAAAAAAAATTAAAAAAATTATAGAAGAATGGGTAGCAAAGGCCACCACCCTCTGCCCTGCATGCCCGACATGTTAATAGACGGTAGAATTAATGTTTGCTAGATTAGTCAGTTTTTAGATCGGATACGAAATCTTATAAAAAATAGAACATTATAGAGATCAAGTATTTCAAAAAAGAACAATTTAATTATTCAAAAAATCGTTAGTGATACATTTAACATTGTAGACACATACTATGTTTGTCCAAAATTTTGAATGTATTAACTAGTGTTATATGTAGAATAATTGACAACAACAACAACAACAACAACAACAAAAAAAAATTCGAGTTTCAATTTTAATGTGGGCACAATTTCTAACATTATTATTATTTTGATTGTAGGAGGAGCAATGAATGTTCAAAGATCTCCTTATTGCTTTAGCAAAGAGCCATGTTCAGATAATACTTGTAGTGATACTTGTTTTTCACAACAGCTTGATCTTGGTGGTATTTGTATTACACCGGTTGTGTGTTGTTGCAATCAATCTTCTTAAAGTGTTGGTAAAGATATGTATCTTCTACACAAATAAATTTGGAGTAGTGGAAAAATAAATACTTGTTTGGAATAATTTATGTGTTTTATAGTTCTCATCATTTTATAGTATGTACTATGTAGTAGTACAAGTGATTGGTGCGCAATACGTGCCCGTGTTGTAAACCCCCCATCGAAAATCAATCTGTTCTTTTTTTTTTTTACTAAGCCTAATTAAAATTAAGCTTTCATTTCATTAAAAAAAGTGAAGATAATTCATTGAGTACTTATCATTAAAGACCAACAATCATTAAAGACCAACAATGTAATGTAGTATGCATTGACCAGAATTAAGAGATCAAAATTGTTACTCCCTCCGTCCCAAAAAGAATGACCCATTTTGAATATATGCACTATTCATATATATTGTTTTGACCATATTTTTCTACTAATAAATAAAAATAAATATTAACATATAAGATGTTGTTAGATTCGTCTCGATGAGTATTTTCAAAATATCAATTTTTTATAATTTTTACTATTATACAATTAAAGATATTAGTCGCCAAAGTTATGCATTGGCATGCGTGTTTCGGTCAACTGGGTCATTCTTTTTGGGACGGAGGGAGTATTTTAATAGTGGGCTTAGGCCCTCTTTACTATAAAAAACTAAAAATATGAAGATTAAATTCGCCAAATTATGAATTTTGTGAAGATAAAAGTGCATTTTAACTAAAAACTAATATAGCATTTTTGTTAAACATTACTCTCTTTATGGTGTGTTTGCTAATTCCAATAAACTAGTTTATTAGACTAGCTTGTAAGTTTGTTCGAAAAAACTAAATGTGTTTGGTAAAATGCTTTTTTCATTAGCTTATAGTTTTTTTTGAAATGGTATATCTTATATTCTAAGTTTATTCCGATAAGCTAACCATAAACCTGATCATTTTCCATCTCTTTTTATTGCAGTTTTATTTTAAAAAAATTAATTTGTCTACAGTGGGAATCAAACCTGAATCATTTTCTTATAATAAAGTTTTTCAACCACTAGAGCATGTGCTTCAATTGTGATTAAAATTAATAAGAGATATGTTAAATTGCAATGCAAGGTAACTAGCTAAGAGATGCTAATAATAAATAAAAAAATTAGGTTTAGGGTTAGCTTATCGTAATAAGCTTATAATATAAGAGATATGTTGACTTAATTTTAAATGCATTTATAATCTTCTCTTATATCGCTTATATTCTAAGCTTAATCCGATAAGCTAGCCCTAAACCTAATCATTTTTTTTCTCTTTTTATTGCAGTTTTATATTAAAAAAAAACTAATTTGTCTACGGTGGGAATCAAAGCTGCATCATTTGCTTACAATAAAGTTAAAAATCCTAATATATTAACCTAATATTAAATACATTTATAATCTTCTCTTATCTCTTATATTTTAAGCTTATTCCGATAATCTAACCCTAAACCTTATCATTTTCCCTCTCTTTTTATTGCAGTTTTATATATATATATATATATATATATATATATATATAGGGGTTTTCTAACTTAGACCCTAGTTAGGTCTAAGTTAGCAAGGTGCACCTTTTCAATTGGACCAAAATACCCATTCTTTTTAATTAATTAACCAAAATACCCATTAATAGACGCGGATCCAGTGTCGCGCGCGTACCGAAGGACCATGGTTACAGACCGTTGATTTCCATCAGACAGCCAAGATCTGATCTCATCAAGACTGTCTGATCAATCCGACAGCCCAGATCATCCTGATCCATCAGATTTCAGCGCGTGCGCCACACTAGATAACACCCTGGAGAGAGAAAAATTTGCTTTTTAAAAGTAGGACACGTGTCACACAATGGTTGGCTGGACGTGATTTTTGTTCATTTAATACTTTGAACTCAATTATTTCGTTGTAAATTTATTTTTTATTTTTTATTTTTATACCAAAATTCATAATTTTTTTTTTCTACAAATAGAGACTTGGTTCGTTTGATTTGGACACCGAAAAAAAAAATGCAATTTTTCACTACCTTAATCTCATTTTTTGTCTACTAAATACGTTACTTGTGTGTTGTAATTTAACACGCACCACTCAACCAAATCACTGAAACCATTATACCAGGAAAATAGTAGATAATATTCTGGAACTTTTGGTATATTTTATGAAATTTTTGGAGACCTGAAACTATTTTTAGTTAATTAAATGAGATAAAACGGTAATTAAAAACTAATGTTTGCTTTTGAAACCATTTTACTGGTAGAATGGTTGCACATAGTTGTATTCTGAAACCATTTTACTAGTAGAATGATTTCAATGAGTAATTTATTAATTGTGTTTGCTTCTGAAACCATTTATCTGGTACAATGGTTTCAGAGAGTTGTAATCTGAAACCATTTTGCTGGTAGAATGGTTTCAGTAAGTTGATTATTAGTTATTTGCTTCTGAAACCATTTAGCTTGTAGAATGGTTGCACATAGTTGTACTCTGAAACTATTTTACTGGTAGAATGGTTTCAGTGAGTAATTTATTAATTGTGTTTGCTTCTGAAACCATTTATCTGGTACAATGGTTTCAGAGAGTTGTAATCTGAAACCATTTTCCTGGTAGAATGGTTTCAGTGAGTTGATGTAAGGTAGTGAAAAATGAGATTAAGGTAGAGAAAAATTGGGTTTTTTTTTCCGTGTCCAAATCAAACGAACCAAGTCTCTATTTGTAGAGAAAAAAAATTATGAATTTTGGTATAAAAAAAAATAAAAAATTAATTTACAACGAAATAATTGAGTTCAAAGTATTAAATGGAAAAAAATCACGCCCAGCCAATCAGACAGCGACACGTGTCCTGCTTTTAAAAAGTAGATTCTTCTCTCTCCAGGGTGTAATCCAGTGTGGTGCACGCGCTGGAATCTGATGGATTCGGATGATCTGGACTGTCTGATTGATCAGACAGTCTTGATGAGGTCAGATCTTGGCTGTCTGATGGAAATCAACGGCCTGTAACCATGGTCCTGCGGTACGCGCGCGACACTAAATCCGCGTCCATTGATGGTAATTTGGTTAATTAATTAAAAAGAATGGGTATTTTGGTCCAACTGAAAAGGTGCACTTTGCTAATTTAGACCCAACTGGGTCTAAATTAGCAGCCCCATATATATATATATATATATATATAAATTAATTTGTCCACAGATAGAATCGAACCCGCATTCTTTGGTTACAATAAAGTTTTTCAACCACTTGAGCATGTGCTTCAATTATAATTAAAGTTAAAAATCCTAATAGACAAAATTACACTGCAGGTCCTTTATCTTATTTTTTTTAACACTTTAGTCCTTTATCTTTTTTTAACACTTTGGTTCTTTATTTTTTTTTGTAACACTATGGTCCTTTATTATTTTTTATTTGTAACATTTAGGTCCTTTATTTTTTATAAATAAATAAGACAAGGACCAAAGTGTTACAAAAAAAAGGACTAAAGTGTTACAAATAAAAAAGATAAATGACCAAAGTGTTACAAATAAAAAATAATGGACCAAAATGTTAAAAAAAAAAGAAGATAAAGGACCAAAGTGTTACAAAAAATTAAGATAAATGACCTGCAGTGTAATCTTGTATCCTAATATGTTAACCTAATATTAAATGCATTTATAATCTTTTCTTATATACGCTAACCCTAAACCTAATTTTTTTACCGCTCATTTTCCCTCTCTTTTTATTGCAGTTTTAAAATTTTTAAGAAAATAAATTTATCTACCGTGGCAATCAAACCCGCATTCTTAGGTTACAATAAAGTTTTTTTAAAATATCTTTTAATATTATAATTTTTTTGTTACATATTAGGCTAATTAGACCCGTGCACCGCACGGGTCGAAATTCTAGTTTCAAGTAGCGTTTGTGCACCCTTCAAATTTTCATTTTTATCTTTCCGATACTTGAGTAGTGAATGTTTATAAAATGAGAAAAAAACATTTTTACACGTCTACTACCAAACTCAGTTCGTTACTTAACTAGCTGACAGGATTAATCACCATTAAAATGAGGGTAATTTGCTAAGTGGTACTATAAGGTTGCATATTTGGCAACCTCACTTTATTGATATCGAAAATCCCTCAGATGAATGAGATAGTCCTATAAAGTCAGAGGAGTAACAAGCCCCTCACAAACTCTCACATAATGAAATTTAGATTGTATAAACGCCTAATGTATTTCAAATCTAGCAATATGTGTCTTAAATAATACACTTTGGACTATAATAATGAAGTTTACAATTTATTTTGAGAAGCAAGATGATAGGCAGTTAATCCTACCAAGCTATAAGCTATGGAAAACAAAGTTAATCTAAGAAAGAACACTAAAGCTAGCTATAAGATAAAAACATAAATTCTTCATTTCATTCATTAATTTCCAATCTCTCAAACATTACACATATATAGTGCGCGCTAAAGTATGTTTCGCTTCTGCATAGCTGACACTGAACATGATTGGTGAGAAGGATCTGACCAGTACAAATTCATTCAGCATTGTCTGGCAACAGTAGACAGGCAAACACAACCATGGTTGATCTTCGCTGCGCATCGTGTGCTTGGATATTCCTCTGACTTTTGGTATGGATCGGAAGGGTCGTCTGCAGAGCTTATGGGAAGGGAAAGTTTGTAGAGGCTTTGGCAGAAATATAAAGTAGATATTGCATTTTTCGGCCTTGCCCATAATTATGAAAGGACATGCCCAATTTATCAGGTAATACAATCCTTTCAATATTGTATTACCTGATAAATGGGGCATGTTATTTCATAGCTATGGGCATGGCCGAAAAATGCAATATCTACTTTATATTTCTACCAAAGCCTCTGCAAACTTTCCCTTCCCATGGGTTCTGCAGACGACCCTTCCGATCCATACCAAAAGTCAGAGGAATATCCAAGCAAACGATGCGCAGCGAAGATCAACCATGGTTGTGTTTGCTTGTCTACTGTTGCAAGACAATGCTGAATGAATTTGTACTGGTCAGATCCTTCTCACCAATCATGTTCAGTGTCAGCTATGCAGAAGCGAAACATACTTTAGCGCGCACTATATATGTGTAATGTTTGAGAGATTGGAAATTAATGAATGAAATGAAGAATTTATAGTTTTATCTTATAGCTAGCTTTAGTGTTCTTTCTACGCTGCAGTGAGTCCTGTCCGGGATAAGGCGATGACTTGAATGAATATTTCTTGCTCCAAATGTACGAACCATTAGACAAAAGATGACCTAGTCGGTATGTATACCTGAAAAATGTATGAAAGAAAGCTATAGAACAGACACTGGAGATCCTCATTGAGTTACAAACATAAATGGATTTCTGAATGCTTACACTAAATTTGGCCACAGATTTTTGAGAAAGCTTGTGTGTATGAAATCAGGGTCACGCCAACCAACAATTCGTGCAGGTGAACCTGGAGAGTGAGAGTAGCAAATGAATAACATTATGCATTATAGATATAAGAGATTCCAATGTAGAGAATAGTATAGGGGACATGAAGTGGAGGGAAGTTGTATATAAAGCTCATCATTTCAGTTTATTCATTTTCACATCAACTAATGATCATGATGACTCTTAGCAGGTTCATAAAATTGCAGAATGCCACGCAGAAATTCAATTGACAATGTGATGCAATAAAAATACCAAGCAGATTAAATACTAACTGGTTAGACTGTATGCTATAATAATAATCCAATGTGATGCCATGCTAAGCAGACTAAAGAAACCGTACCACACATGCTGTTTCGACTGAATGTCAATGTTCCAGCAGGACTTTGCACAGGCGTTTTTCCCTCAGGACCCCATTCAACAAAAGGCGTAGCTTCATTTATGTCATATCCACTTGTCCATGTGACTGTCATCTGCACAAGGCAATAACAACCAGCCCTAAAATCACTTGCATAGCTTTAAGAAACATAGTTGTTCCAGAATGTTCAAAAAACAAGGTAACATCAATTCCTATTACTATAGTATAGATGGCTGTGCGCTCATAATTTATTGGTGGCTGTGCGCTCATAATTTATTTTTCCAACAAATTTTCTTAATACGCGTGATTTTAGTCAAAAGTTCCTATAATTTCGATGGACTAAATTGGTCGACATATACAATTTGGAGGAAGGAAATGCCTTGTTCATTTAGCACAAAGTTAGAACAATGTAAAAATTCATCAGAATTTCATCATCATGGCAATCATCTATAGATGGATTAGGAAAATCAAAATCAACGGCCACCCATTGAGTATCCTCACCCTAAAATTAATTACACACAACACAATGAATGAGTCAACTAAAAAAACAACACAAGTCAAAATTTACTAAGTTTAAGGAACTTTTACCTTAGTGCCGAGAATAGGAGTAGATGTAACTGAGGCAGCACTATGGAGTGAAACAAGTGCTTTGTGAATGGCGATTTTGGAGAGTGATTGTTCACCAAATCCATTAGCATGACCAAATCCAGAAACAATGTTTGAGTTTATCAACAACAACCATGATAAGGTTGGTGTTACTATAATAATCAAGCGCTTTTGTTTATGAAAGTTCATTTGGTTGAACTGAAGAGAGGTTGGGAGTATGGTGTTAAGAGTTATCACCTCTTCTATAAAAGTGGCATGGCATCAATAAGGGTATGTATGGAACTTAAAATTTTTGTGTAAGAGTTATCTTGGGATTATTTGAGGCAAATGATCTTCTCTCTGACAATGGCATCATATTGGAGATTCTCTTCCTCTAATTGGGCATAGGAGAGAATGATCATACATTCATTTCATACAATAAAACTTGGAAACTAGAATGTGACCCATCAACTACTATTATTACTAATACTACCTACCTTCTGCATAGCCATAAAGGAAAATGAATTTGAATTTTGCATTTTGCCGCTGGTTTTGGTTACAGGTTTCAAAGATGGTTTTGCCATTTATTTATTTTGGTTTTAAAAAAATTTGAATTTTTCTTTTATTTTTAAAAAATGATTTTTATCATAATTTAATTAAAAAATATTTTAAAGTCATCTTTTTATAAATTAAAAGTGAGATTTTGACATTTATATTAGCGATTTTAACTTGATAAATTTTTTTTTTTTTAAAAAAAAAATCTCTTAAAAATGATTTTTATGAAAAACTATTTAAAATACTTTTTTTATTTTAGAGATTTTTGAAAAAAAAATTATAATAAAATGACAAAGTACTTAAAGTGATATTTTAAGAGAAGTTATTTAAACCAATTTCCCATTTGAAACTTTTATAAAAAAAAAAAATCTTTGTTAAAATGTTTTAAGAAACTTTCACACCTAATATCCACGTAGAAATTCTAATTACGGAGTAGAGAATGTAGATATTGTGTGCATGTTTGTCAAAAGTTCAAATTACGGTCACCCTACTTTGTATGTGTGAGTTTTTATTGATTTTTTCATTTCTTCAATAAAAAAAAAGTAAAATTATTAATATAAGATTTCATCATAGCATTTTTTTCTTTAATTTAATTTAATTTATTTTCATTTTTAACATATTCTGTGTATATATTTTGGTTATTACCAGTTTCACACATTTTCTAAATTAATATAGGTGTAGCTAGAAACTTGTAAGAATAAAATATTTATCAATTATCATTATTGTGTGCAATATAAAAGTATTTTTTGTCTTTTGACTGAATAAATATTCTTTGTTAGCTTTAAAGTTTAAAAAGTATTTTTCATTTTTAGCATATATTTTCTTTTTAGTATATTTTAAGGAAAATGATAACCGGTGCCTCTGGGTACTGTACTGGTTAAGGTAACTAAATATTATAATATTATCTTGAAACTTGTGAAGTCAACATCTTAAAAGTTTAAATTTTTGTTTTTTCAATGTAATTTTTTTCTTTTTTTTTCTCTTTTTAGTTCCTTAACTAGTACCCTCGGGGCACTAGTTAGCATACCCACATTTTAATTAGATCACTTTCACACCATATTTATTAAATTAATATCAATACTAATGTAGAATTTTCTAACTACCATATGTATAAATATTTTGGTCAAACTAAAAGTATTATTATTAATTTTTTAAAAAAGGAAAAAAGTCTTCATAACAGATTTCGTCTTATCCCCTCTTTTCAACAATAGTAGTAAATTTTTCTAGAAATCACAATAAATAGCTTCTTATATAGGCCTTGTTTGTTCATCATTTTTAAGAGAACATGGCTACGAGCTTCGATGGCGTGTATTTTTTCATTGCAATTTTATGTATTGCTTCCGTTCTGACTCTAGGTAACACATATTTACTTGTTTTATGTATTTTTAATAGATAAGATGATTAAAATGAAAATTATGTAGTCCCCATGAGCTTAGCTCAATTGGTTGGGACATCAGCATTTTATATGCAGGAGCCAGGGTTCGAACCCTGGACACTCCACTTATCCATCTTTAAAGGTGGAATTTCAAGCCACTAGGCTACCTGACCAAAAAAAAAAAAAAAAATGAAAATTATGTAATCCATAAATCTTAGCTCAACTAATAGAAATGTCGAAATTGCTAGTGTCAAATGTCATGACCGGGGTTCGAATCCCGATCACTCTACTTTGTGTGTGTGACTTTTCAATGACTTTGTCATTTCGTCTATTAATAAAAAAAGAAAATAAAAATTATGTATGTTCTAACCTCTAGAATATGTTTTTCTAAAAATATGTAAAATGTGTTAGACATGTTTAAAAAATTTGAAGTACCATTAGGCCAGAGAATATTATAAAAGGAACATTGGAATAGCTAAGAGGGTTGTGCTCATCTCAAAGTTTTAGGTTTAACTAATTTTTTTATTATTTTTTGAGTTGAGTTAGATCATTTTAGAATAAATATCTGACTTTATATTGTACCATGTTAGCGGTGCAAAGCTAGAAAAAATATTACGAGGGAGCCAAATATAAAGAAAATATAATTTCTTTTTTTTTAATAACTTTGTTTTTACAATTTTCGATGTTGTCATAAAATTTTGTGTAATTACTGCAAAGACCAAAAATATCAAAGCAAGATCAATAAGTTTATCTACCAAGTAATATTTTTTTATCTTTCATATTTCTAATAATTTTTTAAAAATAATTTTATTTGAGGTAGCTAAAAGTACATTATTAAAATAGTTAAATGTAAAAATACATCAACTTGTAAAAAAAATTAAATAAATTATAGAAGAATGGGGTAGCCAAGACTATCTCGTGTCTACACCACCTTTTGCCTGGCAGGTTATTAGATGGTAGAATTATTGTTTGTCAGATTAGTTAGTTTTAGATCCGATACAGAATGTAAAAAAAAAAGTAATATATATATATATATATATATATATATATATATATATATATATATATATATATATATATATATATATATATATATATATATATATATTTTTGTCCGATATCCTATTAGCTAGAAATTCCACCTTTAATATAAATAAGTGGTGTGAGGATATTCCTCCCTCTAAATCTTGTTTGATGTGGAGAATTATGCATAATAGATTACCTACAGATGATCTTCTCTCTCGTAGAGGTTGTTATATTGTCTCCAAATGCGATCTTTATGGGGAGGCTGCTGAAACCATACATCATATTTTTTGTGATTGTTGTTTTTCTAAGGATATTTGGCATTGGTTTGCCTCTGTTCTTTCTTTGCACGTTGACACAAGTACTGTTAGTTCTATTTTTGATATTTGTAACAAAAATTGGAACTCTCAATGTAAAACTGTTGTTATTGCTACAGTTATTAATATTTTCAATACTATATGGTGGTGCAGGAACCAACATAGATTTGAGGGAAAATCTATTTATTGGAGATCTGCGGTCAACTCAATTATCTCCAATGTTTTTTTATCTGGAAATTTATCTAAAAAAGCTTCTTTCATTTCCATGCAGGAATTCATCATTTTGAAAGCATTTAATGTCAATTTCCATCATCCCAAAGCACCTATCATCAAAGAAGTATTGTGGCAACCTCCGCTTTATAATTGGGTTAAATGCAACACAGATGGTTCAGCGTTGGGTAGCCCCGGACTTGCTTCTTGTGGGGGTATTTTTAGAGACTATACTGCTACTTTTCTTGGGGGGTTTTCTATTAATATTGGAAACTCTTACGCCCTTCATGTTGAACTTATAGGTGTTATGAATGCTATTGAGATCGCTCATTCAAACGGGTGAAACAATCTTTGGATTGAATCCGATTCACAATTGGTTAATTTAGCTTTTAAGTCCGCCCACATTGTCCCTTGGAAGCTTCGTAATAGATGGTTCAATTGCTTGACGTTGACTAAAACCATTCATTTTAGAGCGACTCACATTTATCGTGAAGGAACTGTTGTGCAGATAGAATGACTGCTTTATGCATTAATGTTTTTTTTTTTTTGAAAACTTGGTATCCGGCTTTAGGACCGACTAATCCAAGGGGACCAATCCCACCGCCCACTTGCGGGGGCCCCATTTAAAGCCAGAGTTTTTTTGCTCTGTATGGACTTAGCCCACCGAAATTGGCACCAATGAGAATCGAACCTGAGACCTTGAGAGGAGCATACTCCAAGGGCCCAAGCCAACACCACTCGACCAACTCCATGTGGGTTCTTTAGGCATTAATGTTAATGGTTTTTACTAGTGGGACAATGTTCCGCTGAGTGTTCAAGGAGAATATATTAGTAATTTACTGGGTCTTCCATCTTTTAGATTTCATTAAATCCACTGCACTCTTTTTCCCTATCCTTGGTTTTATCCCTTGGGGTTTTTCAGGAAAGGTTTTTAATGAGGCAGTGATAGGTTTCTTGTATTATTGTTTCCTTGGGTTTTGGTCTAGTCCCCTAAGTTTGTCTCTTTTTCTCTTTTTAATAAATTTATTAGGGTGCTTTAAATGATAGGTGATGATTATGGGGTGCCAACATAGTTGGGATGTCATAATTATCATGTGATGTCTATGCACGCTAATGTTTTATAAAAAAAAAAGAGGTGTCCGTGAACCTCGACTCTTACATATAAAATGCAATACCCCACCAATTGAGTTAACCTCACGAAAATTTAGAATATTCCTGTAGTACTAGAATGATTAGTAACAAAAAAAAATTCTGAATTTAAATTTTAAAGTGGGCACACTTTCTAACATTATTGTTTTGATTGTAGGAGGAGCATTAACTCCTTATTGTTTTAACATAGGGACATGTTCAGATAAAACTTGTGGTGATTCTTGTTTACAACATCAGTTTTATCTTGGTGCTAGGTGTATTTCACATGATGTGTGTTGTTGCAATGTATCTTCATGAAGTGTTGGTAAAGATATGTATCTACTACACAAATAAATTTGGAGTAGTGGAAAAATAAATACTTTGATTTCGGATTGAAATAATATATTTTAATCATTTATATTCGTAACAATTTATGTGTTTTGTATTTCTTACCATTTTATTGTTGCATTGGAGTGTAGTAGTAACAAATGATTGGTGTGCAATACGTGTGTTGTAAACCCCCACCGTTAATCAATTTGTTTTTACTTTTTTATAAAGTCTAATTAAAATTAAAATTAAGCCTTCATTTTGTTAAAAAAAAGTGAAAATAATTCATTGAGTATTTAAAATTTACCAAAAAAAGTGAAAATAATTCATTGAGTATTTAACATTTACCAGGGTAAAATTAAGCGGCACAACTTTTATAAAAAGGCATGAATTTATTTATTTTTAATCGTAAAAAAGGACATGAATTATGATAAAATTCTTAAAAAGATAAAAAATACTGAATCCTTTAAAAAGAAAAAAAAATACAATAAACTATCAAATAATAAAACTCTTAAAGCTGACTAAACATTATTGAAATTGAAATTATTTATTTACGTCAAAAAAATTATTGAAATTAATGATTGAGATATTGCAATTGAAAAAAAAATATATGAAGAGAGGACTCTAATGGGGAGAATTCATTCTCCCAAATGCAGATCAACAACCCTACCAAAACAATATACAAGATTCATTTTTTTTTGTATTATTATGTAATAACAATGTTTAAACCTGTGATTTCGTATAATCATGTCAAATCCTTGGTCACCATTAACCATCTCAATTCAAGTATCTTTATTTACATGACCCATTGTTACTGTTCAAAATTGACCATACCAATTTTTTCCTTAATTAAGACATCTCTAGAATCTGAAGCTCTAAATTATCAATTGTATCTTTTCATAATTTTTCTCTTTTATTATATTTTTTTATCAAGTAGTCTAGTGACTAGAAAATCCACCTTAAAGATAAATAAGTGAAGTTTCTCGGGTTCGAACCCGAACTCCTGCACATATAGTGCGATGTCCCTAGTTCCTACCAACTAAGCTAAACTCACGTGGACTATTATATCCCTTTTCTATTTCATCACATGACTAATCACATTTTCATATATTTTCTTTTGTTCTTAATTTATTTATCTTTTTTGCTGCACCTCAATCAGTCAAAATAGTCATTTTCCCTTGAAGATTTTTATGTCGTTAGGAAGCACTAGAAATAGTCTTGGACTCTTGGTTAGCTACTAAAAATAGTCATTTTCCCTTAAAGATTTTCATAGGTTTGGTTTTTTTGTTTGTTTGTTAAAGTTAGATACTAAAAGCCTAAAACTTCATTCTCCAAATCGGTATTTCTTAGGAAGCTCACTTTATTGATATCGAAACACCCTCATATGAATGAGAGCAACAAGCCCTTCAAAACTCTCACACTCTTTGCATACTGTGACTTTTGACAAATTCCTTAATATGTGTCACTTCCTTGCATACTGTGACTCTCTTGATATGTGTCACTTCCTTTTGTGCAATGTACAGTTGTAGTTTCTTTGATCATTCTCTTGTGAGTGTGACGTGCTAAAGAGTGTAAAACATTTACGTTGATAACTAAGGACAAGTGAATGTTTTAGTATCACCAGACAGATCTGAGTTGTCTGCATTCACAACTATGTGAATGCACATTTTCTGACCGTTTGATCAAGATTAGCTAATTCAGGTAAGTTTGATATTTTAAATTAAAAAATATTAAATATTAACCGTTTGAGTAATGTAGCAAGGCCTAAGATTTTACGCCAAAAACATTGTCATCACATGATCCCCGGAGAACCGTCCACGGGAAGCCAAACCAGCTGGAATGACGAAGCGTCTGTTTGTTTTAGCGTTGGAGAACGACAAACGCGAGTTTGGTGCCTCGAAACGTGATTTCACCGTTTTTGTATTGTTTGGGTAAATGTAAAACGCAATTCTCTGCAACGTGATTCTCAACCCAGACGTGAGTTTTCTTGAAGCTAGAAAACCAAGCTTCTGCGTCAAAAAAACGTGATTCTCAAATATTTGATTTTTGGTAGCATTTATTATTACTAATTGCCCCTTTATGACTGTTTGCACTGTGATTTTGGCTTTCTTCTATTCTATTTTAAAGTTGATATGGCATGAATCATTTTGGGCAAAGGAAGGCGAGATGTGCCATGGCTGCTGCTGCATTTTTTTGTGTGTGCTACAGTAACATCTTCAAGGTTAGAGATGATATTGCGGGTCAAAACAGAATAAGAGATGGGCTCTAAAGACCAAAAGCCCATTGTATTTTTTTGATGTCTTTCCATAAGAAATGATTTGACCTTTTTAATTAAAAATTACAAGTATAATACATTATGCATTTTAATCTAAAAGAACATAAATAATTAAACTTTTTTTGGACGGAAACATAAATAATTAAACTTAATAATACAATATAATATTTTTGTTCTTTAATACAGTATTATTTTTTTTTAGCCTTTAATACAATATAAATTTAAATATTAAATAATTATATATAAATTAAATTAAATCTAATTTTAAATACATGTGTAAGCCTAATTTGGTAATTATACATCCAAACTCAATTTTGACTCAAACTATCCAAACAACATGAAATATTAAGAATCATTTTTATATTGATGTATCCAAACATAAATAAATTTTGTTCAACTCACTTTTAACCAAAATCAATTCTATCAAACTCAATTCTGTCAAAATCAATTCTTTCTGACTCAGAACCACAATCTAACAACTACACCATCAAAGTGGGACTTAAGCTGTACTATTGCAGCCATATAAGCTAACATGTACCATATGAATTGTACAAGCAAAGCTCCATTCTTGTAATAGGTATAACTGATAACTTTTACTCCACTTTATAGTAATTATCACAAACTGTGCCATAAGCAAATGTTATTTATTGGCTATAGATTTTATGCGTATAATCAAGATGTACCTCAATAAGGTAGACATCCTCTTTATTTTTCAAAAGAATGAGAAATGGAGAACTCTATATTACTTACAATTTAGAGGGTATAAAGGCCTAATGTATGCCAATTCTAGCAATATGTGTCTTAATACACTTGAGAACTATAATAATGAAGTTTTCAATTTCTTTTGAGAAACAAAGATGATTTTTGTTCCAGTTCAAGATGCTAAAGTGGTTGCTTCACAACCATCATGAACACAAGCCAAGACATCTCTGTAATTCCTTGAAATGGTAAAAGAGTCGTAGACGTTTCCATCTCTACTTTTCTTGTATTCAAAGAGGAGGGATGAATGATTGAATGATGTTAGCTTGACAAACCCAAAGTCATAGTCTCTGTAAAGACTCCACTTTGGAGTTACTTGGCTGAAATTGGACAAGTGGCTTCCTGCCCCTCCAGCAACAACATGAATTGTTCCATTCACAATGCCTGAATAATGAGACTTTTCTGTATTCACACATTGATTCTGCATATGGATTTTGTTCATCATAAAGTAAGTATTAATGTGGGAGTAATTACAATCAAAACTCACCATGAAACAGAAGGAATTAAAATAAATCAGCAATTTAGACCTCGAAATTCTAAGGGTTGGTTAATGTATTCCCTAAAATTACAAAATAGCAATTCAGTCTCTTAAATTGAACAACATTAGTCAATGTAGCCCACACTTTAGTATGCGTTCTCCCAAGAGACTATTTAAATCAATATTTATGTACTGCATTGGATTTATTAGAGTATATACTCTTAGCTAGTTACCTTGCATTGCAAGTTAGTTACACTCAAGCTTACATGGCACCGAGTTTGTTACACTCAAGCCTACGTGTTGAGTTTGTTAGAGAGGGAAGAGTTCTATATATAGATACTTCACCGTTCATTGTAATTAAGCTTGTATAATCACAACAATGAAAACAATTAGTTACAATCCTTTCAATATTCTTACAGGATTCTATGGATGTTTATAAAAGAAATATTTTAGTGAAGAGACTAAATTGATTATTTTCTCTAATCTAAAGGACCAATTTGCTATTTTGTAAGTTTGCGGGGCTAAATTGTTCGACTCATACAGTTTCGAGGATGGAAATGCTCATTTACTCAAAGGAATTATAATAAGTTATGCAAGATGAATGAGCATCCCATCCATAGATTGTTGGGTCATGCGGGGGCAACCTAGGCGATCATCTACATTGAACATAAGAGCACCACTACATCATTAGGTTATGGGGTCCTCTCGTTTATAAAGTGTTCAACCTCCACTTTGCCAAGCAATGTGAGACTTAACTCACCTCACACTTCATGTTTCACTGCCAATTTCGATAAAAAAAAAGTTTCATTGTCACTCAATTGCTCAAGTCAAATATAGAAATAATATATAGCTAGCGTATTAATATTACACTAACACAAAATTGGGCACATTTTAACAAAAGAAAATAACAAGTCTACAAAAATATGCATTCTCACCCAACAAAATAAATTAATATGCATTAATTATGACAATAAAGAAATCTATAGATTCATACATTATTACGGGATCTATTCTATTTTTGTAATATATATTATAGTTTGTATTTCTACTCATGTTAATATGAAAGACTATTTTTTTGTAATTTCTACGAAAACTTATATATCTATTAATATATAATAATATGAAGACCCATATTTTTTTTTGTAATTTTTATGAAATCTATATTTTTATTCATATTAATACGATGACAATTTTTTTATATATATTAAGGAGGCCTAAAATCCCAAAAGAAAAACAATTACATAGAAATCACTCGAGGGGTAGTGTTTTCCAAGAAATCAAAGTGAAATATAACCCTAATTTGAGTTGGACAAGCATAAAAAAATTACAACATACATCAATAGGGGCCTATTTTTTTATTGTAATTTATATGATAACATATATTTATACTTCTGCATATATTAATATAAAGACCTATTTATTTTATAATTTTTACGGAATCTATATTTTTAGTTATATATTAATAGGGAGACTACTTTTTTTTTAATTTCAACGATAACCTATATATTGTAGTCTATATTTCTATCCACAAACATTGTTTTCCTGTAATTCATATCTACCTCAAAGCCTTTTTACGAAACCTCAAAGCCTCTTCCATATATTCCATAGAGAAATTATTTTCCATCAACTTTATAATTCTTTTAGTGGAGAATAATATAAACAATAAGTATGATACAATTTAAATTTGATAAAAAAAATACGAACTATAGGAATATTTCTTAAAAAAAATCTATGATATTATACATAAATTTTACTGTTAGTTTTTATCACAAAGTGGTATTTTTATTATTAAATTATATAAGATTGTAAATATTCATGTAGTTGTCATTAATTATCTTCTATTAAGAATTAAAATTTTAATTTTTCAGCTTAAAATAAAATATATTATTTATAAGTCAATAAATTTACAAACGCATTTTTACTCGTGACATTTCGAGATAATGCCCTTCCATCTAATTTACAAATGCATTTTTACCCATGATATTATTTATAATGCCCTTCCATTGCTTATACCGTGACATTTTTAGAAAGAAGAGTTTAACTTCATTTACAGCAATCTAAATCTTGCATCACACATAAACTCAATTAAAATGCAAGGATATTTTGGTCTTTTAAAAAATTAAACACACTTCTCTCTCTTCGATTTCTTTTCTTTTTTCTGTTAAACCAATCAACACATCAAATCTACTATATTTCTCATCTATTTCTCTCTTCTCACACTCTCTCTCACATATTTCTCTCTTCTCATTTTCTTATCACAACCACACACACCCTAAGAAATTATGATCAAAGTCTCTGATTAACTTCTATTTAATTGCAAAAATTTACAGCTTCAACCTTCTTTTTTTTCCTTCAAAATTTACAGTGACATCAAAATGATTTTGTTTAATAGCGAAGGACCATTTTTATGTGCATAGATTTTACAGTCGTTCTACTATACTATAGTTCCTTTACTTTCTTTTTTTTTAAAAAAAAATTATAAGTGACAAAAAAAGATGATGTGGCAACTAAGTCACTTAAGTGACTTACCACATCAGCATTGACTTGGTCAAAATTGACCTTTTACAAAATGAGGTAAACATAGGGGACCAAAAATGCTATTTTGAAACATAGAGGGCCAAAATTGCAACTTTGCAAAACTTGGGCCAAAAGTGCAATATAGCCAAAAATTGATTATATTTTTTTTGACAAAAGGTAAGGGATTAATTTTAGACTCAACTAATTAAGTTTTTAAGTTCTCGCTTCTTTGCCACATGATGCGAATAACTCTAGCATGTGTTATACTTGAAATTCTCATATCCTCCACCTTATGTGGACAAAATGATTCCACTTGACGAACGTTAAAATGATCATTTATGAAAATTTACTTAGTGGTCATAAATAAAAACATGAAAATTTGACTTTAAAGGTTCATGATAATTCCACTATTTATCTACAATTTTTTATTATTGACTTTTTACGACTATAAAGACATCTTTTATAATTTATATTAAAAAATTGCAAATTTTATAAAGAGTTAAATAAATTTTTTATTTTTATAAATATCTCAAATTTCGTTTTTACTCTTTATAATTTTTTTTTAACAAATTTTGGTCCTCAAATATTTTTCGTAATAACTTTTAGTCTCTGCTTTTAAGTCAATTCATGTGTCTTATTTTTCGTAACGACTTTTAGTCTCTGCTTTTAAGTCAACTCATCTTTTGTTAAAAATTCTAAACTTCAATAGGAGAATTTCGATAAAATTTTTAACAAAAGATGAATTTTTAAATGCCAAATTTTTTTTTGACGAATTAAGCGTCACAAACTTTAAAATTGATATTTAACTCATCCCATGTTAAAAACAATTAAAATTTTGCAAGATAGATTTCTATATATTTAATAAATATGACTGTGAAAAAAATTCAAAATTTCATCATTTTGAGATTCTTATAACAAAATAAACATAAATATGAATAAAAAAACTCTTTTAGAAATATAAAGAGTGCATATGAGTTGACTTAAAAACAAGAATCAAATATTGTGACAAAAAATATTTAAAGGACTAAAATATGTTAAAAAGAATACAGGGACTAAAAATAAAATTTAAAATATTTATAGAGATGAAAAATTTCTTTTAACTCTTATAAATATATTTTTTACCCGTGCTTGGCACGGGTCCGGATACTAGTATATTTTAAAACACATGACATGTATCGCATTCATTAAACAAAACAAAGTGACAACAAAAAAAAAATTAAGATGAACTGTGACAACACAATGTTGTATACTTCATTTAACTAGAGATGTTTTAATCCCTTTTCTATTTCATCACATGACTAATCACATTTTCATATATTTTCTTTTGTCCTTAATTTATTTATCTTTTTTGCTGCACCTCAATCACTCAAAATAGTCATTTTCCCTTAAAGATTTTTATGTCGTGAGGAAGCACTAGAGTAGAAATAGTCTTGGTTAGCTACTCAAAATAGTCATTTTCCCTTAAAGATTTTCATAGGTTTGGTTTTTTTTTTTTGTTGTTGAAGTTAGCTACTAAAAGCCTAAAACTTCATTCTCCAAATCGGTATTTCTTAGGAAGCTCACTTTATTGATATCGAAACACCCTCATATGAATGAGATAGTCCCATAAAGTAAGGAGAGCAACAAGCCCTTCACAAACTCTCACACTCTTTGCATACTGTGACTTTTGACAAATTCCTTAATGAAATTTCATGAATTCATGATTGACTCTCTTGATATGTGTCACTTCCTTTTGTGCATTGTACAGTTGTAGTTTCTTTGATCATTCTCTTGTGAGTGTGACGTGCTAAAGAGTGTAAAACATTTACGTTGATAACTAAGGACAAGTGAATGTTTTAGTATCACCAGACAGATCTGAGTTGTCTGCATTCACAACTATGTGAATGTACACTTTCTGACCGTTTGATCAAGATTAGCTAATTCAGGTAAGTTTGATATTTTAAATTAAAAAATATTAAATATTAGCCGTTTGAGTAAGTAATGTAGCAAGGCCTAAGATTTTACGCCAAAAACATTGTCATCACATGATCCCCGGAGAACCACCCACGGGAAGCCAAACCAGCTGGAATGACTACACCATCAAAGTTGGACTTAAGCTGTACTATTGCAGCCATATAAGCTAACATGTACCATATGAATTGTACAAGCAAAGCTCCATTCTTGTAATAGGTATAACTGATAACTTTTACTCCACTTTATAGTAATTATCACAAACTGTGCCATAAGCAAATGTTATTTATTGGCTATAGATTTTATGCGTATAATCAAGATGTACCTCAATAAGGTAGACATCCTCTTTATTTTTCAAAAGAATGAGAAATGGAGAACTCTATATTACTTACAATTTAGAGGGTGTAAAGGCCTAATGTATGCCAATGCTAGCAATGTGTCTTAATACACTTGAGAACTATAATAATGAAGTTTTCAATTTCTTTTGAGAAACAAAGATGATTTTTGTTCCAGTTCAAGATGCTAAAGTGGTTGCTTCACAACCATCATGAACACAAGCCAAGACATCTCTGTAATTCCTTGAAATGGTAAAAGAGTCGTAGACGTTTCCATCTCTACTTTTCTTGTATTCAAAGAGGAGGGATGAATGGTTGAATGCTGTTAACTTGACAAACCCAAAGTCATAGTCTCTGTAAAGACTCCACTTTGGAGTTACTTGGCTGAAATTGGACAAGTGGCTTCCTGCCCCTCCAGCAACAACATGAATTGTTCCATTCACAATGCCTGAATAATGAGACTTTTCTGTATTCACACATTGATTCTGCATATGGATTTTGTTCATCATAAAGTAAGTATTAATATGGGAGTAATTACAATCAAAACTCACCATGAAACAGAAGGAATTAAAATAAATCAGCAATTTAGACCTCGAAATTCTAAGGGTTGGTTAATGTATTCCCTAAAATTACAAAATAGCAATTCAGTCTCTTAAATTGAACAACATTAGTCAATGTAGCCCACACTTTAGTATGCGTTCTCCCAAGAGACTATTTAAATCAATATTTATGTACTGCATTGGATTTATTAGAGTATATACTCTTAGCTAGTTACCTTGCATTGCAAGTTAGTTACACTCAAGCTTACATGGCACCGAGTTTGTTCACTCAAGCCTACGTGTTGAGTTTGTTAGAGAGGGAAGAGTTCTATATATAGATACTTCACCGTTCATTGTAATTAAGCTTGTATAATCACAACAATGAAAACAATTAGTTACAATCCTTTCAATATTCTTACAGGATTCTATGGATGTTTATAAAAGAAATATTTTAGTGAAGAGACTAAATTGATTATTTTCTCTAATCTAAAGGACCAATTTGCTATTTTGTAAGTTTGCGGGGCTAAATTGTTCGACTCATACAGTTTCGAGGATGGAAATGCTCATTTACTCAAAGGAATTATAATAAGTTATGCAAGATGAATGAGCATCCCATCCATAGATTGTTGGGTCATGCCGGGGCAACCTAGGCGATCATCTACATTGGACATAAGAGCACCACTACATCATTAGGTTATGGGGTCCTCTCGTTTATAAAGTGTTCAACCTCCACTTTGCCAAGCAATGTGAGACTTAACTCACCTCACACTTGCCACAATATAGATAACTTTCACAATTTCAAGCACGAAGAAAAGCACACCATAAAATAAATAATGGACTTACCAACAATACATGCTGGTTCAAATTAATTAACTATTTGCATATTTGACTATTGTACTTACCTGATAAATGGGGCATGTCCTTTCATAGTTATGGACATGGCCATAAAATGCAATATCCACTTTATATTTCTGCCAAAGTCTCTGCAAACTTTCCCTTCCCATGGGCTCTTCAAATGACCCTTCCAATCCATACCAAAAGTCAGAGGAATATCCAAGCACTCGATGCGCAGCAAAGATCAACCATGGTTGTTTTTGTCTGTCTACTGTTGCAAGACAATGCTCAATGAATTTGTACTGTTCAGATCCTTCTCGCCAATCATGTTCAGTGTCAGCTATGCAGAAGCGAAACATACCATAATCTGTGGCATACCTGAAAAATCAAAATCTAAGTCATTTTACAACTTGGATATGCATTGTTAGAACCACCAACTTGATTTGAATCTTTCATGAAACTGAACGTACCAAAACTTTGCTCTGTTTTCAGCTGGAACATAAAACATGGTCTCAGCCAAAACACCACACTCGCCGCCTGAATCTGTAGTGTCATAAAAGGATCCTGTGTTGGGCCAATCACGTTCATGATTACCACTGCAGGACGATTGCAATCATCGTTCAATATACAAGTAAGTAACATATTCAATCTAATTTACATGCCAATGTTACAATTACGAGGTATGGACAATAAAACAAACCTAGCAATCATATATGGTACAGTCGATGCAATCGGTTCCACTTGAGCTGTGAATTGGTCCCACTGTGAAATGTATCCATTTGCATAGGATATATCACCTATGTGGAAAACAATATCTATATTTTTTAAATCCTCGATAAGCCGGTCAGTGGTGTTTAGTGACCCAGGTTGGTAGTCACTATACTCATTTGAACCATCACGCTCAGCCTGAAACACATTGAAGAGAAGTAAATATTTTTCCCATCAAATTTCATGACCAAATCTAGGGTTAGGGGTGAGCAAAAATATTTGAACCGACCAAACAAATACTAACCGAGATTAAGTTTGTGTATCGGGCAGGTTTATACGAATTTTCGAGTGACAAATAACGGGTTAAAACAGTTAAATATGGTCGGATTCGGTTTTATAACGAGTATTTTTGGTCTTACCTAAGTATTGAAAATCGTTTTTTTTTTTTTTTTTAAAATATCACAAGTCTTTTACACACAAAACTCAAAATAAGGTGTAAAGTTAAATTGTGTCTATCATATCGCGTGCGTGCGTGCGTGCGTGTATTGATGTGTTAACTCGAAATTGGGCCAAAATTTTACCCTCACGGTTTTTCACCGATGAGCCATTTTTTACCCAAATCCGACCGAACCCGCCCAAAGCTCTACTCTAACCAAATCGACGAGTAATTATATCCTAGACAGGTAGCCATTTCTCAAATTGATCGAGAGTATTTGTTCAACTTGAGATGCACAATTGCAATCAATTTATTTTTAAGAATTTATTTTGTGTTTCCAATATATATATATATATATATATATATACACACACGTATATAACTGCAGCCTATAGGTGTTAAAAGGTTGAGATATTTGGTAAAGATCCTTACTTTGCCCATATCGCCAAATATGACAACACGCTGCAGTGAGTCTTGTCCAGGATAAGGCGATGACTTGAATGAATATTCCTTGCTCCAAATGTACGAACCATTAGACAAAAGATGACCTAGTCGGTATGTATACCTGAAAAATGTATGAAAGAAAGCTATAGAACAGACACTGGAGATTCATTGAGTTATAAACATAAATGGATTTCTGAATGCTTACACTAAATTTGGCCATAGATTTTTGAGAAAACTTGTGTGTATGAAACCAGGGTCACGCCAACCAACAGTTCGTGCAGGTGAACCTGCATAATGAGAGTAACAAAAGAACAACATTAAGCAGTATAGCTATAAAAGAGCCCAATGTAGAGAATATTATAGGGGACATAAAGAGGAGGGAAGATGTATATATAATTATAAACCTCATCATTTCAGTTTATTCATTTTCATATTAACTAATGATCATGATGACTCTTAGCAGGTAAAATTGCAGAATGTCACGCAGAAATTCAATTGACCATGTGACACAATAAAAATACCAAAGCAGATTAATACTAACTGGATTAGACTATGTATGCAATAATAATCCCATGTGATGCAATGCTAAGCAGATTAAATAAACCGTACCGCACATGCTGTTACGACCGAATGTCAATGTTCCAGCAGGGCTTTGCACATATGTTTTTCCCTTGGGACCCCATTCAACAAAAGGTGTAGCATCATTTATGTCATATCCACTTGTCCATGTGACTGTCATCTGCACAAGGCAATAACAAAACAAGCCCCAAAATCACTTACATAGCTCTAATAAACACAGTTGTTCCAAAATGATCAAAAAACAAAGTAACATCAATTCATATTACTATAGTATCGGGTCAAACATAGAAAGTCCAATGACACCCTTTTAGAACTCTATCACTATTGGCGGCTGTGCGCTCATAATTTATTAACTCTATAGATCATTTATCGTGGGAAATTGGTTTACTTTAACTAAATGATTCATATAAAGGAACAACATAAAAATAATGAATACTATTATTTTAGTGAGCATAAAGGACCTCAAAGTATGAAAACAAACGTACCTCATCCCAAGACTTCCCTTGAGCAAGGCGGGGATATAACGGCGCTTTAGGATTGGCAAATGATATGAAATTGGAAACTGCCACGAGTTTAGGCTGCAGTACTTAGTAAAATGATTAATAGTTAGCAAACAATATCAATGATCCAGTGGCGGAGCTAGACTAAAATTTTCGGGAGGACCATAGTAGAGTTTGAAAAAATTTCATGGGTTGCCGTGTGTGCGCGCGCGCATATGTGTGCGTGCGTGTGTGCGTGCGTGCGTGCGTGAGTGTGCGTGCATGCGTGAGTGTGTGTGAAAACATAGAAAATGAAAATGCTATCCCTCCAAACAAAATTTAGTGCCGACTCATTTTGAATGGACTAACATTACTCATTTCGATCATACACATATTCTGAATGAAGATAGCTAGTTCGGCATTAAATATCATATTATAACAAATATATGACAAGAGAAAGAGTCCAGGACACACATTTGATAGCCCGCCTGAAAATAGTGCAAAGGAGAAATCTGCACGTTGATTGATCAACTGGAACTTCAAAGAAGCTTTTCCTGTCTTGGTATAGTGTGAGTTTGAGTAATTCGCAAACTTGTACTGGTACAAAAATTCAAATGAATCACATGAGTAATGCACAACTTAATCAAACCTATATAGAGATTGATTTATCACACAAACCTTTATTGGAGCCGAACATATGAACGGAATCTGTTCTTTTGGATCATTTACAAGTGCACAGGTTGATGAACTGCCATCGTAAAAATATACATCGTCATTTAGTTCTTTTAAGAGTAAAGTAAAGCAACATTTTAGTCATTGAAATTATCAAAGTCGGTCGATTTAGTTTTTCAAATTTGCGAAATAACAATCCAGTCCCTTAAAAGAACAATGTTAGTCAATTAATTTTTTCAAACTTAGCACCATTATAAATGACGAGGAAGAAAACGCCGAGTTCCTCGTTGTTTTAGCACAAAGTTAGAACAATTTAAAAATTTATCAGAATTTCATCATCATAGGATTAAAGAAAGATTGAAGGATATGCATTACTTGAAATTTGCAGGAGAGAAAACTCCAACCCAATCATCTACAGATGGATCAGGAAAATCAAAATCAACGGTCACCCATTGAGTATCCTCACCCTAAAATTAATTAATCACACACAATGAATGAGTCAACTAAAAAACAACGCAAGTCAATGATTAACAATTTTACTAAGTTTAAGGAACTTTTACCTTAATGCCGAGAATAGAAGGAGTGGCTGTAACTGTGGCAGAACTATGTAGTGAAACAAGTGCTTTGTGAATTGCGATTTTGGAGAGTGGTTGTTCACCAAATCCAATTGCATGACCAAATCCGAAAACGATGTTTGAGTTTATCAATAACAAGCATGATAAGGTTGCTGTTACTAGAATAATTAAGCGCTTTTGTTTCTGAAAGTTCATTTTGGTTGAACTGAAGAGAGGTTGGGAATTGGAATTGAATGATTATGATTTACTTATATGTATGGTGTTAAAAGATGCCAGAAGAATTATGGTATATTCCACCTTTGACTTTCTTCTTTTACTTGTTTACTGAATAATGAATCATGAGGCAGTGAGAAGAGAGAATAATGGGAAGAAGAAACCCGGAATCAGAGTTCCTGTTCCTGAACAACTGGCTTTTCACTACTCCCAACGCCAAAGCTGCTTAATTAAGAGCTTAACATTTACCGCCTCTTCACATGTATTTAACGTTTTGGACTAAATTGACCGACAGAATTAGCATTCAGGGAGCTTTCTGTAGTTTTCGTTAATTCGGAGACTTATATGACAGCGAGTGTCACTTTCAGGGACGAAAGTGTTTGTTTATTCAAATAAATGCACTATCATTATGTAAAAAATAATAAATAAAAAACTAATTTTATAAACGAAATAAAATGGGAGGACCAAAATTATAATTAAACTTTAAAATTTTAAACATTTTTTCTGACCCACGACGGACCTAGCACTAGCATAGAGGTGTTCTATACTCGTTCCGTCTCAAAATAAATGATCTATTTTTGACTTTGTGTACTATTTATATGATGCACTTTGATCATATTTTTCTACTAATATATAAATGCAAATATTAGCATTTGATATGTTTGATTTGTCTCGATGAACATTTTCAAAATATATAATTTTTATTATTTTTAATAAAATATTAATGATTAAAGTTGTACAATGACAAATGTGATAGTGGTTAACTAGGTCATTTATTTTGAGACGAAGGAAGTTTTAAAATTTGACTAAGGACAAAACCCTTAAACTGAATATCATTTGACCAACTAATTAATTATTAACTTGATAGTTACATGTATCTAATTTATTATTTTGTGTCAACTTTCTAATTCTCTGAAAAAAAATCCCACAGTCATTTAGAGTTTAATGAAGAGGTAAGTATAATTTAGTTTAGAGTTGTTTCTCTTACAAAATAAATTCATTTGATTTGCTTTTAGGGGCATCTGATTTGCTAAAAAAATAAGATATTAGATAAGACAACTTTAATTGTATTATGTTTGATTTTAAAACTGTTCATCTCATGGTACTAAATAAATTGGGGGTCAAATGACAGGACAAAAATTAAAATTCTTATTTCCTACTAAATCACATAACAAAAATGAGTTTAGTTCTTAATGAGAATAATTTTTAGCCAAATTTTATTTACCTCAAAATGAATTTGAATGACCGGGCCATTTTCCTTTAAGAATAACGGGTTAATATTAAAAAATTAATTAAATTCCACTGAGTGCATGTAATCAACATCCGACTTCTAAATAAGCATCCATTTGTCAAAAAGGTAAATAAGAAAATGTTAAATAGTGTCCCGAATAATAGTTAAGGAAACAAAAATAATAATACAGTAATTTTTAACTTATGTTTCTATTTTTAATTTGTTTCTTAATCATTGTTCCGGCCTTCCGGATCGCATGACTCGTGCATAAATTATTCTACTATCTTCCTACCAAAAAAAAAATTATACTACATACTCAAAAACATTTAAATGAAATGACGCGTGTCTCTTTTAGCTTAATCAAGGTCCTGAATTCGATCTCGTACTTGAGCATGCTACAATGTTAAAATTCTTAGAGGGAGTTTGATATCTATTTGAATCCCACAAAACTCGAGAATTTTTTTTATAAGTCAAAGCTCGAGAGATTAATCTCTACTGTTGAAAAAAAAATATTCTACTATCATAGTCCATATATAATTTGTTGGCAAAAATAATTCTTTTTTTTTTTTTTGGTAAGATTGGCAAAAATAATTCTACTATCCCAAAAATAAATTATTGTTTATTCAATTGATATATTTATTGCAGCTTTGGAAAACGTCGGTTGAATGAAATTATAAGGCTTTCAAGTTTCAACCCTCTCACAAGCATGAAATTATAAGGCTTTCAAGTTTCAACCCTCTCACAACGCTTGTTCCGAATCGTTATTTCACTAGAAGGGATGAATTTTATTTTTCAAATTTTCCCCGTGAGCGTAGCTCAATTAGTAGAGACATCACATTATATGTACAGGAGTTTGAGTTCGAATTCGGGACACTCCACTTATTCAAAGGTAAATTTTATAGCAACTAAACTACTTGACAAAAAAAAAATATTTATAAAAGCAGGAGAATGCACAATTACATTACATTTTTCTTTTCTTTTCTGAAACTAGTTTCTAAGACAACTTATGAGAAAAACAATGTTTTCATCCATTTATCATACCTTATTGTTACTTCTCATTTGCTTTCTTCTCCATAAACCCACCCAAGGAATCAAAAAGGTAATTTTTTTAAAGTTTGTTAATTACCATATTTTGTAACATCATTGTAATGACTCACAAGGTTCCTTATTTTTTTTTTCTATGCTTGAAATAATAATAATTATTATTTGTATTTTTTTTTGTTAGTCCTACATTGTATACTTAGGACCACAATCTTATGGTTCAAGTCTTTCAACTCTTGATGTTCAATCTGTCACAAACTCTCACTATAATTTGCTTAGCTCATATGTTGGAAGGTAAAAAATTTAATCCTATGTCCATGGAATTTTGTGGTAGCAAAAACAATGGTATGAACTAATGTGGTATTTTCCCCCTTATCTTAATCAGCACAAAGAAGGCCAAAAAATCAATCTTTTACTCTTATAGTAAATATTTTAATGGATTCGCGGCGGTGCTTGATGAAGATGAAGCTGCAATGGTTGCAAGTACATAGTTTAATTTTTATATTGCATAATGCATCACATTTTATATGTACGCTTTAACATATAGTTATTTTAAATTTTTTTTAAAGTTGTCTGATGATTATAAATTTACTCGGAACTAAATAGAGTAACTATAAACATATAGTTATTTTAACTGACAATTTGTATTATTGTTTCAGAGCATCCTAATGTGGTATCAATTTTCTTAAACAAAGCAAGAGAACTTCACACAACTCACTCATGGGATTTTCTTGGATTAGAGAGAAATGGTGTTATTCAAAAGAGTTCATTATGGAACAAAACCAAAGGAGAAGATATCATTATTGGGAATCTAGATACTGGTAAATGAATGTTTAATTTTTATTTTATTTTGTTCATTTGAATTGCAATGTGCCTTATGAGACATAATTTGAACCATTTGATAGATATTGTTATTGTTTTCTATAGACATTTCAATTTTTTTTTTTAATACATGTTTTTACCCACCACTTCATGGTGTAGAATGGGTACAAATCTTAATTCCTTTTGTCGAAATCATGGTTAATTCCTCTTGTATAAGTTTTTTTTTTTTTTTTTGTTGACAATTCCTCTTGTATAAGTTAGCACCCCTTTAACATTTTTTTAAAGATGTAGCTAAAATTATTCATAGATATGTCTGAAACCAATAAAAAAATGTATGCAATTGGATTAGGGATTTAGAAAAGAATTAAAATGTAAAATAATCCAACCCTCTGAACCTTTTTCGGCCAATAGAAACATAGTCAATTTTATGAAGTCATTAATTCAATTAGGTTTGTTCACACTTGTCAATCTCTATTGCCATCTTCAAAATCACATAGGTAGTATTATCAGAGATATGCATGAAACCCTTCTTCGAATTTTTGTGTCTAACATTTTACGTGTGCAATATCATTATTTCACTAGACTTTAAGTTTTTTGGTTTATTCAACAAACAATGATTTTTTTATCCTTCAAAAAATAAAATAAAAACAATGATTTTTTTTGTTAAGTAGTCTAGTGACTATGTAAGTAGATAAATGGGGTGTTCGAAGTTCGACAGCGGCTTAAAAGGTCATGGTACCACTTGTAGATTTACTTGTGGCAAACTTTTATTGATTGTTAGATAAATTACTTACAATTTTTTAATGGTAGCATATGTCTCTCATTTTCTTCCTTCGAAATGCTAGTTTTTCTTTAGTCAATTTTGAGTAATTATTTGAGTTTCTATCAATTATTTTTCATACTATTATTATTAGCAGACAATTAAACTCTTATGGAATTGAATATTCTCTTATGACTTGTATATATGGAAATGGAATTGAATATTCTTCTATGACTTGTGTGATAGGTGTTTGGCCTGAATCAAAGAGCTTTAGTGATGAAGGGATGGGTCCAGTTCCAAGTAGATGGCGAGGAATTTGCGATGTTGACAAAAATAATACGGATGAATTTCACTGCAACAGGAAGCTAATTGGAGCAAGATATTTTTACAAAGGCTATTTAGCAAATCTTGATCCAAACGGAAATATATCATTTCATAGTGCTCGTGACATTGATGGTCATGGTTCACATACTTTATCAACTGCCGGAGGAAACTTCGTTGCGAATGCAACTGTATTCGGTAATGGAAAAGGAACGGTAAGTGGTGGATCACCAAAAGCCCGAGTTGCGGCCTATAAGGTGTGTTGGCCACCCCTTGCCGTGGGTGGCGGATGTTATGAAGCAGACATTTTGGCTGCTTATGAAGCCGCCATAAGTGACGGCGTAGATGTTCTTTCGGTGTCTTTGGGTGGCAAGAACGTCGAATTTTTGGAAAGTAGTATTTCTATAGGGTCTTTTCATGCAGTTGCCGAGGGCATTGTTGTAGTGAGTTCTACAGGAAATTCAGGACCTACTCCCTTTAGTGCATCTAATTTGGAACCATGGATCATCACAGTTGCTGCAAGCACAATGGATAGATCTTTCACCAGTTATGTTACTCTTGGTAACAAGAAAATATTCAAGGTATGTATATTATTAAGGGGTTAATGTGTTTCCCCTAGGACGAATCGTTCGAGAGAACCCAGGTCCTATTTCTGGTAAAAACAATTATTGACCAGACTTTACTTACATCGTGACCAAAAACAGGAAGCTATATATTTGCAAGAACCAAATTTTTTTGTATATTTGCATTTACCAAACATATATTTACACCATACAACAAATCTATATTAGTTACATAATCTTGACAATTCTTTTAATTGTTAGGGATCTAGTCTTTCAGAGTCCAAGTTGCAACCTCACAAGTTTTATCCATTAATAAGTGCAGTTGATGCCAAAGCTGTTGATGCTTCTGCTAGCAATGCGTAAGAAAACTTTTCTACACCAATGCTGTTTTACCTTTAACTTTTGTTTAGTTGATTTTAATTTTCTCTTAATCTCTTAATTATAGTCTATTCCATTATTGTAGTCTTGTTTGCAAAAATGGAACTCTGGATCCAAACAAGGCAAAAGGAAAAATTATTATATGTCTTCGAGGTGATAATGATAGAACTGATAAGGGTGTGCAAGCTGCTCATGCAGGTGCTGTTGGTATGGTTTTGGTTAATAATGAAGAAACAGGGAATGAAATTCTAGCTGATCCTCATGTTCTTCCTGCTTCACATCTTACCTTTAAAGATGGCACCTACCTTTTTAATTACATTAACATCACCAAGTAAATATTTTTCATATGCTCCATATATTCCGCCTCTCGGCCTCTGGTCCTAAATATAAGTGACAATTAGGTAATGGAAGTTTATATATTTGATACACAAACTTTTATTGACCCAACTGTTTCTTATATTTAGGATCGGCGAGAGTAGCATTTTATGTATAAAAAAAACTTGGATTATTTGATGCAGGTCTCCTATGGCTTCAATTTCTAGAGTGGAAACACAATTGGGTGTAAAGCCAGCTCCAGTTATGGCTTCATTTTCATCAAGAGGGCCTAATATCCTTGATCCATCAATCCTCAAGGTTTATTATTTGTTTGGGTTATTTTATCAAACACCTTTAAGGCTTTATGTTGAATATGACAGTGAAGTGATTTTTGTCACTGATTTTGGTTTTATGTGTTTCAGCCCGACATCACAGCACCGGGAGTCGATATAGTTGCTGCTTTTAGTGAAGTTGCATCTCCCTCTGAACAAAAATCTGATAAACGCAAATCGTCTTTCATTTCTTTGTCGGGAACTTCAATGTCATGCCCTCATGTTTCTGGTGTTGTTGGTTTAATCAAATCTCTTCATCCTGATTGGAGTTCAGCTGCTATTAAGTCGGCGATTATGACCACAGGTAAAATAGGTTTTTTATTGACCTAAATGATTGTGGACTCCGATTTATTATATAGTCTTGATACAAAAACTAATATATTTTTTCAGCAAGAATAAAAGATAATACCGGAAAGCTTCTATTGGATTCGTCACTGGAAAATGCTACTCCGTTTGCATATGGTGCGGGGCACATCCAACCTAATCGTGCTGTAGACCCTGGACTTGTTTATGACCTAAATGTTACTGATTATATGAACTATTTGTGCAACCGTGGCTACGAGGGTTCTCATCTTAGTGTGTTCTACCGCAAGCCTTACACTTGTCCAAAATATTTCAATTTATTAGATTTCAATTATCCGACAATCTTAATTCCCAACTTTAAGATTAGACATTCTATAAATGTTACTCGTACTCTTACCAATGTTGGGCCCCCGAGCACATATAAAGTTCGCATTGCAGTGCCTCGAGAAGTTTTTGTCTCTGTTGAGCCGAAGGTACTACACTTTAAGGCAAAGGGTGAAAAGAGAGAGTTTAGAGTCACTTTGAATTTGAGATCTTTAACTAACCATAGTAATGATTATGTATTTGGGAGGTTGGATTGGACTGATGGCAAGCATCATGTTAGGAGTTATATTGCAATTAAACCACAATTGTGAAGGTTACAACTTATTTTCTCTGTAGCCAATGAACATTTTTTTGAGATGTGTAAGTTCTTTGAAAATTGATAAATCGATTACTATATCAATATAAATCTTTGTTTTTGCTTACATGTTTATGGTTGCAATACTTTTGTAAGAGCAAGATTTTTATGGTCATTGTGACGCTCACATAATTTCTGATTATATATGAAATGATTAAAATAATAAAATAAAAAATTCAAATTTTGTGAGTGTGACTAATAAGTTATATATTAGGTTCTAAACACGCGTAGAATCCAAGATAATATATATTTTATTTTTTTAATTTTGCAAAGTAGATTTCGAACGCATGTTTTTTTATTTTTTTTTAATTTCGAAACCATACTTTACTAATCCACACACACTCAACCTCGATTGTTACGATGAATTTTTATTTTTTTTTTAAAGTTTTTGAGGTATAAAAGTAACATTTGGTCATTTATAGAGAGCTGTGGACCTCCATAAATAACCGGTTATAGCCGGTCAAAAAAAAAAAACTGAAATTGTAGATTGTCTCTTGGAACTTTTTTTTTTGTGACAAACCGACAATGATTGTCTCTTGTGACTTATCCTCACAAAGTCTCAAACTCCCACTTCCATCCTTTGTTGTCACTAACCTCGGCACTGCCCTTCCCTTTCTCTCGTGGATTTGATGGTAATTTTTTTGATTTAATTACTACCAGGTTAAAGACACAAAGTTCAATCTGCTTCAAGTCATTGCAATTTGCATTCCCCCAAATCATTTCTTCTTCCTAATCAAGACACAAGTTGGAACCAAGAACACCAACTTCAAAAAACAAAATCAACAAAACCAAAATCCAAAGATCATGACAACATCCTAAACAAATTTTGAAAAGTGAAAACCCACACTAGAACAAGAAGAAACAATGTTTTTTTTTTTACTAGATTTGCAAATTTCTACCAAAAACCCTTATGACTCAGAAGTAACCCGGTTGAAGGTTCTTGAATCTCGAAAGCAGGTGAACTTGTCTAACTGTCGCAGTTGTTCTTGAATCTTGTTGCATAAATGAACGAAAAAACTCACAAAATTCATAAATTCAGTAATAATCCAAAAATTAAAAAGGGTGATTACAGGCTATATCCGGTCATGTACTGAGGTCCATATGTGGTCCTCTTTTTTGGGGGTCCATATTAGGGGCTCCCATAAAATAAACTGGGTCCAAATTAAGAGTATTTTTAGATTTTTTTGGGCGGCCAGATAGCATTTCAGCTAGTGTAAAGAGTAATTTTCTAAATATTCACTAATGATATTAGCACTAAGAGAGAATCGGGCCTAATTTCTAATTATCACCTTAAGTTTTTGAGATTTCTTTTTGCCACCTGATGACAGTCAATTATATGATGTTTTTAGTAGTAATTTAGGATAGTTTTAATAGCAAATGAAGCCCAAAAGCAAGCAAATACCTGGAAAAGTGAAGTTAATTGGCCCAGAAGCAAGAAAAGTGGAAAAAGCAGCAAAAAAGGCAAAAACGTAATAAACAACGCAATCCATCGTACCTACGATGAGATCCAGCGTGACGCGATGAGAAAACGGTTTAAATTGAAGAAAATCTGCAAACAAATCTTTCGCATCGTACCACGATGACTTGTCATTGTGGCACGATGAAAGGCGGTTAAAGAAAGCAGAAAATCTGGAGAAAATCTTCCATCGTACCACGATATGATCCATCGTGGCCACGATGAGGCGAAATTACACGCCGTCGTGGCCACGATAGGTGCGATGGAGACGCAAAAAAAGCCCAAACCTAACTGAAAAACTATAAATAGAGTCTTCCTCCTTCACTATTATTCATTCAGAAATCACTCAACAATAGTGATACTCATTCTAGAGTTAGGAGAACTCTAAGGAGGAGGCAAGGAGGGCCAAGGAACTCCAAGGCCAATAAGGTTCTTTTCTTTATTTTCTTTGTAATTTATTTTTCCTAGGTTAGGTGGAGTCGATGAACTCCCTTACGAATGCTTGGTTTTGTATAATTTGGGTTTAAACTCTATTGTTCCTATTGAAACTCTTTTATTGTCTGGTTTTATTCTTTATTTTAATACTGATCACATCAAAATAAACTCTAAGGAAATTAGTGGATATCAGATAGGAAACAAAGCTAATTATCCCGAACGAAGGACGGTGCGCTAAGGTCCAACATGAGACCATTAAATTCAGTATCTGAGGTCTTAGTGTAGGATTAGAAAGCTTAATCGAGAACGATAAATTCTACATGAAGTCAGAGTTAGGACTAGTTTAAGGCACACATGACAGCTTGCGACACATTGAGCCTTAAGGGTAAGGATACCTAAGTCTAAACGAAAAAGTGGAACCAACTGGGGCGAGGATATTTAAGCAGAGTAAGACAACCTAAACTAGGCTCTGACCAGTTTATAATAGAAATAGGGAACGAGTGCTTCTGAACCTATTTTATAAGACTAATCCATAGAGAGGAAATTAACCACCAAGCAGGAGTAAGGGAGGGATTCGAAAACACTTAACCACCCAGCGTGGACAAACACGCACCTTTATTTATTTTATATGTCATTTATTTTCCTGCAATTTACTTTTACCCGCACAACTACCTCTAAACAACAAAGCGAATGCAAAACTATCTAAATTCCTAAGCGAAACTAGTAATTTTGGCACAATCCCTGTGGAGAACGATAACTTATCACTTTATTACTTGGTTGCGATTCTGTGCACTTGCAGAACCACCATCACCACCCAACCGGTTACTTGTGCGCCCTATGTCTTTCTCTTTTTACCCTTCCGCTACTTAAGTAACGAACGTTATAAAAATGGAAATTTCTGAAGAATGTCGTCTGCTAGTTAAGTAGCGAACGTTATAAATGTATGAAGTTTTTGGGGAGTGTCCGCTAAAAAATAGATAGGGCGGCAAAAATAAATCTCTAATTTTCTGGCAATGTGGCCCAATTTTTTGTTATTTTTCTTGTAGTTTTAAATATTTTTAGGTAAAATTGTATTTTTGTTCCTTAACTAAATTTTTTGTTTATTTTGGTTGCTATATTTAGGCCACTTAAGTGGTGTCCCATAGACCTCAATTTTCTTTTTTTTCTTTTTTTTTTTTAAATTTAAACATTTGATTTCTTGTTAAAAAGAACCATTAGATCAATTAGGTATATATTATCTAATAGTGAAACATCACCTAATTTTAATATGATTTTCTTCATACGGTTAAAAACTCATTTTAGTAAATTATTTTCTGATATTTTCTTGTTGGTAAGCCAATGCAAATTAATATAAGATTTTTAACTATAGAAATACATCCGATAAGTTTCAAGATTAACCAAATACTCCCTCCGGTCATATCTATAACAAAATGTTTGTTTTTTAATTCATTGTAAAATCAACGTATCTAGACAATATTATAGTCTAGATACATCAATTTTATAATGTATCTAAAAAGTCAACACTTTCTTATATATAGGACTAGAGGGAGTATTGAATTCAATGAATTGTGACGGTATATGATACAATTGTCTTTTTTTTTTTATCACGTGCATTAAACGGGCCCATAAGATATCAATTAATGGTTGACCATAAATAATTATTACACTCCAAGTTCATATTAACTACACCCTGTGTGAGTAGTATCGATGTATCAGTGTTTTATTTGATTAAGACTATTTTTTTGAAACAGGACTATGTTTTTTTAGAATAAAAATAGTAAAATCCAATAATAATATGCTTATAATAGGTATCTAATTTTTTTTTTTTGTAAAAAAATAAAAATCCAACAAATAATACACTGTTCTTAATATTAGCAAGACAGCCAGACTCCGAGTTTCCCACGTTGTTGGAATTAATAGCAGTAACTGATGATAATACCTTAATTTTTTTTTTGATAAGAATGATACTACCTTAATTAGTTACCTTGTTTGTCTTGATTTTAAATAATTGTACATGATTTCCTACCTTGAAAATAAAAACAGAAACTTTCGATATTAATAAAATAAAATTAATTAAATTAATTTATTCATTTTTCTGACATAAATGTGCCTTAAAAACGAAGAATGAACTTTGCCACAATAGTTGACTATATACTCATAATGGTTATCCACAAATCACAACATATTTTGAGTTAAAAAATTGAAAACAAATCACAAAATTAAGTAACAATGATCCCTAAATTTATTGTCAAAAAAAAAGATCCCAAAATTTTTGTATATATAAGCGAGGCTGCATAACCCTTTAGCATATCCCTAAATTTTATTTTGCATAACAAAGATCATTGATATGACAATGTCATCATCATCCATTTTTCATGTGTTAATATCACTTCTTTTTTTTGTTTTGATGCATGAACCTACCCATGCAATTAAACAGGCAAGCTTTGTCTCAAGTTTAATTCATTTTTTCATTACTCACCGTTTTTTTTCTTCGTGTGTTCCTTTAATCACACTCAAAATTGTTACAATTTTTTTTTTTTGCTCATCATATAGTGTTCATTTAACTTATTTGCTATTCATTTTCTTTTGTTTTGTTAGTCATATATTGTATACTTAGGATCACATTCTTTTGGTCCAAATCCTTCATTACTTGAATTGGAATCTGCCACAAACTCTCACTATGATTTGCTTGGATCTTACCTTGGAAGGTATGGAAATCAACCTCCAAAACCTATACAATTAATTATGTTGTTTTTTTTTATAAAAAAAAAACATAATTATACTTTCTACTATTAACAATATAGGATAATTATGTATGAATGAAAGACAAACTGGCAATAAACCGGACCGGCCGCTTCACTTAAAAAAAAAACATTCATAATTCTAGGGTTAATTATGAAATTGTGATTTTTTTTTTTATATGCAGTGCCGAAAAGGCCAAAGAATCGATAATTTACTCCTACAATAGAAATATTAATGGATTTGCTGCAATCCTCGACGAAGATGAAGCAGCAGAGATTGCAAGTATGTACTTATGTTTTTTATTTTTTTTGACAAAAGTATGTACTTATGTTTTAATTCATTTATTTTGCATTTTGCAAAATTTTTATTTATTGAAAATTATATTCTTTAATGTTAATTTTTCTAATTGGTGCTATATATGTTTTTTGTGTGAATGCAGAAAATCCTGGTGTCATATCTATTTTCTTAAATAAAAGATATGAACTACACACAACTCGCTCGTGGGATTTTCTAGGGTTAGAGAGAGGTGGTGAATTTCCAAAGACTTCATTGTGGAAGAAAACACTAGGCAAAGACATTATCATTGGAAATTTAGACTCAGGTAAAAAATAGGATGAATGAAATATTAATTTATTTATGTTTGTCACATATGATCGTCCTCATAATACTTAGGCCCGTTTGATCTAGTTTTTTTTTTTTTTGAGCTTATGCAATATAAATTAAGTTTTATGTTATTTTATATTTTCACATAGTGAAAATTGTAATTTTATAAGCTATTTTATCATAAACTACCTTGACAAACTTATAATAATATATAAAAATTTCATAAGTTGTTTACATAAGCTCTAAATAAGGAAAAAAAAAAGTCAGACCAAACGGACCCTTATTTACTTATTTATTTATTTATTTATTAGAACATTCTCATAAGACTTATCTGAACTATTTGATATTTGATTTGGTATTTTATTATGTCTATCTCCTGAATTAAACCTAACCATAATTACATTGATTTTTCTATATATTTTAATTTAATGTGAAACACTATTGTTTTGGTTAATTAGTTAAAAAAATTATTGCATAATTAACCTCCATAAATATCTTCAATTAAAAAATATTCATCAAACCAAAACTGATCCGCAAATCAGATTAAGTTGTCATCTAATATTAACGGGTAGAATACTGGTACTAAAAACAAAAAAAAAATGTTCATCAACTGTCTTTTTACTTATGCCGCCGCTTATGACCATATGACACAGGTGTTTGGCCGGAATCTAAAAGTTTTAGTGATGAAGGATATGGTCCAATCCCAAAAAAATGGCGTGGAATCTGTCAAGTTACCGAAGGAAATAAAGATAATTTTCACTGCAACAGGTCTTTTACTCTATTAATTCATCGTAATTTCCATTTAATTCATATATATATATATATGGCCTTAATTAAATATAAGATAATGTTGGTTAATATTAATTTGAATTTGATTAATCTTTGTAGGAAGCTAATTGGAGCAAGATATTTTTATAAAGGCTATCAATCATCTCCTATTAGAGAACCAAATGATACATTTACATTTGATAGTGCCCGCGACACTGCTGGTCACGGTACACATACATTATCAACTGCCGGAGGTAATTTTGTTGCCGGAACAAGTGTATTTGGTTACGGAAATGGAACAGCAAGCGGTGGATCGCCAAAAGCACGAGTTGCAGCCTATAAAGTTTGTTATGGTTCATGTTATGAAGCAGATATTTTGGCTGGTTTTGAGCATGCCATAAGTGATGGCGTCGATGTGATTTCGGTGTCTTTGGGTGGTGCTCCTCAAGAATATTCCAAAAACAGTCTTTCCATAGGTTCTTTCCATGCAGTTGCTAACAACATTGTTGTAGTAGCTTCTGGAGGTAATTCAGGACCTATTGCCTCTAGTGTATCAAACTTGGAACCATGGGTCTTCACAGTTGGTGCAAGCACAATTGATAGAAGCTTTACAAGTAATGTTATTCTTGGTAATAAGCAAGTACTCAAGGTACATATGTCTCTAATTTTGTTGTTGAGCAAAATTTAGTGATAAACTTTTTGTTTGTGTATCAAATTTATGTCGTTTTAATTTATTTTTTTTAGTAATTTTAATTAATTCTTTGAAAAATTTAAAATATTAGGGAGAAAGTCTTTCAGAGCTTCACTTACCCGCGAAGAAGTCATACCCATTGATAAGTGGTGCTGATGCGAAAGCTGACAATGTATCTGCCGTAGATGCGTAAGGATGCTGTTATTTCGAGTTTTTCTTCTCAAATAACTTTTTTTAGTTGTCTATGAATTCGTAGCTAATTGGTAACCTCAAGTGACGGAGTTCAAATCTTTTTAGAGAGTGTTTTAAAATAACTTAGTGTTACTTAATTAGTAATAATTTTCCTCTTCTCAATATTCTCTCTTATAATCTATATCTTTTTTGTAGCGTTCTTTGCAAGGAAGGAACTCTTGATCCTCATAAGGTAAAGGGGAAAATAGTGGTATGTCTTAGAGGTGAGTCTAGTAGAGTTGAGAAGGGTATGCAAGCTTCTAAGGCAGGGGCTATTGGAATGGTTTTGGTTAATGATGCTGCATCTGGTGGTGAAGTTATAGCTGATCCTCATGTCCTTCCTGCTACACATATTAACTTTACAGAAGGAGTTAACATTTTTAGTTATATCAACAGCACCAAGTAATTTTTAATTATATTACAACTTTTTCCATGCTTTTTAATTTTATATAGTTTGTACCATTTATATACAAATAATTTTATATTTCATACATACATTATGCAGGTCTCCTGTGGCTTACATTACTAATGTTAAAACACAATTGGGTGTAAGGGCTCCATCTATGGCTGCATTTTCTTCAAGAGGTCCAAATACTATTGAGCCTACAATCCTCAAGGTTACAATAATTATTAATCAATTTGTAAACTATAGTATAACAAATTTGGATGTGATTATATAATTGTAAACTTTATTTTTTTGTTTCAGCCTGATATCACTGCACCAGGCGTCAATGTAATTGCAGCTTATAGTTTAGCTGCATCTCCTTCAGAAAATGAATCTGATAAGCGAAGAGTTCCTTATCTTACTATGTCGGGCACTTCAATGTCATGTCCTCATGTTGCTGGACTTGTTGGACTTGTTAAATCTGCTCATCCTAATTGGAGTCCAGCTGCAATCAAGTCAGCAATCATGACCACAGGTAAATTATGTGACTAATTATGATCATATAAGATCACGTAATTATTTTCTTCCGCGTGTTGTTAATATGATTTTACGCCTTTTGCAGCAACAACAACAGACAACAACGGAGGGCATTTACGTGATTCACTAAAACAAGCAACTCCTTTTGCCTATGGTGCAGGGCACGTTCGACCTAATCATGCTACAAATCCTGGACTTGTTTATGACCTAAACATTACTGATCATTTGAACTTTTTGTGTGGTCATGGATACAATAGTGCCCAACTTAAACCGTTCTACGGAAAACCATATACTTGTCCCAAATCCTTCAATTTGCTAGATTTCAATTATCCAACCATCACAATTCCTGACATTAAAATTGGACAGTCTTTGACCGCTACTCGTACTGTAACCAATGTCGGTTTGCCTAGTGAGTATCGAGTGCTCATCGAGGCACCCTCGGAATTGCTAGTTTCAGTGGAGCCTAAGAGACTAATCTTTAAGGAAAAGGGTGAGAAAAGAGAGTTCAAGGTTACATTAACTTTGAAGCAACAAAGTAAGCATAAGACTGAATACGTCTTTGGAAAATTGACTTGGACCAATGGAAGACATCGTGTTGGGTCTCCTATTGTAGTAAAGTATCCACAATAGTGAGTGTTAGATTACTGTTTGCATTTTACTTTCAAACTGGTTTTTTTTCTTCTCCCACTTTTCAATAAAGGGACAAGTTCTAGTAAAGTTGAGAAGTGAATATATCAATGTTTTAATGTTTTTTTACAAGAATTTTTTTTATTGTTATTTTTTTATTAGTTGAATTAAATGAATAAAATAAGATAATATGAAATAAAATAAAATAATCATAATGCTTCATGAAAAGTAATATTTAATTTAACACTTAAGTACATGCGATCTAGACCTATAACATAATTAACACACTAGAAAAATATTGCTAAGTTATATAGAAAAATAATGAAATTTAAAAGGGATATAATTTCATATAAAGGGTAATTTTATACAATTATTAATGTATTTCATTATTCAAAATATTGTGAATGTAAAGAGGTATTGCTTCATTTGGATTCTAAAATGATAGTGGACATGTTGGTTAAGAAAAAAGGTGGGTCTCTTGAAGGGTGGAGCTTATGCAAGAAAATCTGGAGACTTTTGCAATCGGATTGGGAAGTTTCTATTTGTCATACCTATCGAGAGGTAAATTTATGTGTGGATACTCTCGCGAGTATTGGGTGCGGTTTAGAAGATACTATGATATTTTATGAGTCTTGTCCGACTCAAATTCGGCATGTTTGTCCAGACTAGTTGCTATGTACTTCTTTTTTGGGACTTAGTCCCTCCATTATACCGCCCTTGCTAAGTATGAGCAACATTATTCGCTTGTTGTTTGAAAATTTAACCTAAAAGTTAAGATATTATAGTAACAAAGATTGAACACTAGAAATTATAAAACCAAATTCAGAGACACCAACATTCCTAAAAAGAATAAAGAATTGCATCAACAACTATACTTTTGAGTCACTTTTAAATATGAAATGAATGAAGTCTCTTTGAATTGTTTCACACATCGCTCCTCTAATCGTCATTGCCTCCCCTTGTATATAATGTTGAGCTTCTTATAAAGAACGTTTCAACCCGCAAGAATAAATTGTTCGATGCTCCCTGGACTGCACCAACCCCAACCACATACACCTTCATAATTGAAGAAACTAGCATCTACAGTACATTGCATTTTAATTTACCATGTGACATGGTGGCTGCCGTATTAAGAGTTTTTTAGAAGTACTGAGTGAAATAATCATTGACCGGAGAGGTGAACAATTTAATCTAGTAGCGAGGGTTTTAGTATTATGCTTGAGGTCATTTGTTCGAATTTCATTGGCTACAATATAACAAAAAAAACAATTAGCTTATATTTTTAGTCAAATCTTTGTTTAAAACATCCGTGTGGTGTGGCTAACATATTATATGCACATGTGGATAATTTTTTTTTGCTTTTCACCACCGGTTTAATCTGGTTCGGGGGTTAGTTCTGGCATCAAGTGGTTCCAGCCCTCTCCCGATCGCAGTTGCGGGGGATCGAACCATAGTCCTCCCTATCAAGTTCAGCGTCAATCACCACTGAACCAACTATAACTTTGGGAGTGCGCTATGTGGATTTTTTAGACAATTTTAACTTCAAATTTAATGCAGAATTAATTTGAAACTTTTTAAATGTAATAAACCAACTAAAAATTTAAAATAAACGTAAATGGATCAAACATGGACTTTAGCCAAACAATAATTATTTTTTTTGACAATAACAAAATGATATTCATTCATTCAAATTGATAGATTACATCAAATACAACCACATAATCAACATCGCTAAAAACATAAAGGATGAATCTGCGAACAAAACTCACAACATCCGAGTTAATAGCATACAACGACAAAATGCCTACAACAAATAATCCGAGTTAAAGTCACCGAAGTATCCATGCCTCCGGATCTGCAGCATTGAAGCTCAAATCATTGGTTAAATCTGTAATTGACTGAAGCCGATCTTTTCAATAGAAACAATACGGGACAACAAAAACGTCGCACAAGACGACGAACAACACAACGCCGCACTCAGACGGCGAAATCACAAAAAAGAAAACACAAAAGAAAAACTTGATCAATGTGAAGATCACTTATTTAAATAAAAAAGAAAAGGAAAGGTGGGGGCGGCGGCTATGAAGAAAAGGAGAAGAAAGGTTTAGGATATAGCATGCGTTTGAATTTTTTAGCTAAACAATAATTTAAAATTGTTTGATTTTAAAAAAAAAAGTGCCCTAAAAAAGGTTAAATATTTTCATAAATTATTTGCCTTAATTAGAGGAGGCTAATGGTTATTCACATTTCACACGAAGAGGTTGATTTGATTTGATTTCAAAAGCAGTTACATATCTGAGTTGTATATATAAACAAGGGGTGCATATAGTCTCTTTTCACATATCCAAATTTTGTTTTGCAAAACAAATTTCATTCATAAAAATGTCATCATTCATTCATCATGTGTTAGTGTCACTTCTTATTTGTGTTTTGTGGCAAGAACCTACCTTAGCTATAAAACAGGCAAGTTTTGTCTCAAGCATCATATATCTCTAATAGTGTTATGTTTTCTTCATTATTCAATTAATTTTCTAATTTTTATATGTCCTAATTATCATTCATATTTTGTTTTGTTACTAGTCCTACATAGTATACTTAGGATCACATTCTTTTGGTCCAAATCCTTCATCATTTGATATTGAATCTGCCACAAATTCTCACTATGATTTACTTGGATCTTACCTTGGAAGGTATATATATATATATATAACTTAACCCTCAAAGTCTATAAAATTTTCATGTGACAAAACCAAAATTAATTGATTAGGTTTTATTTTTATTTTTTTTCATACACAGCAATGAGAAGGCCAAAGAAGCAATATTTTATTCCTACAATAAAAATATTAATGGCTTTGCTGCAATACTTGATGAAGATGAAGCTGCAAAAATTGCAAGTATGTAATGTAATTATCATCATGCATTGATTCCTAATTTATTAATTTTAATGCATTTAATTTTGTTTAATTGGTCAATGCAGAGCATCCTAATGTAATATCAATTTTCTTGAACAAAAAATACGAACTTCAAACTACGCATTCATGGAATTTCCTTCGGTTAGAGAGTAATGGTGAAATTCCAAAGGATTCAATATGGAAGAGATCGTTTGGTGAAGACATCATAATTGGAAATTTAGACACTGGTATAATGAATCATGAATAATTTCTTTATGTTGTTAGTTCATGCTGTTTTTATGTATTTTTAAATTAAAATACAGTACCATTAGTTTGACCAATTTTAAAAAGATATAAAGATTTAGTATAAAGTAACTTATTTTGGTAGATTTGTTTTGGGAAAAAAATATGAAATCAATCAGCTGAATCAGGGAATTTGGATTTAAGTTACTTTCATATTTTGAAGAGATAAACAACTAAAAATAAAAAATTAGAGAGATCAAGATAAAAATGAAAATAAAACTACTTACAAGAATTAAAAATGCTATATTTAACCTTTGTGTTATTTTTTATCTTTTTTATATCGACCACCCTTTATAGGATAGTTGACTATTGACTATATTTTTTGACTAGCTGACTATTGACCGTTAATTGAACTAAAACAATATGTTTTGCTATATTTTCATTAATCCTTGTTTTTTAATGAAAAATATATTTATTTATTTATTTATTGATCAAAACTAAAGTCCAAAATGGATTGGGTCAAAACTCAAAATATGGGATTTCTTTTATAAACATCATATTATTCTCATCCTGTTTTTGTCAAATAGCCTAGTGGCTTAAAATTCCACCTTTAAAGATGGATAAGTGGAGTGTCCGGGGTTCGAACCCCGGCTTCTGCATATAAAATGTTGATGTCGCTACCAACTGAGCTATGCTCGCGGGGACATATTATTCCCCCACAATATGACTTAAAAAGGAGATTATGATCCATCACTCCCTTTAGATCCAACTTTTGTTAAATGTTTAAATTATAAGTTCTTTTGACAAAAATATTATTTTGAACCTATAAAAATTAGAAAAATAGGAGGGATTGCAATACTTTATTAGGAAAAAATATATATTTAGCTCATTAATCATTCTTATATCCAATGTCCACCCACATTTTATTGATATGTTCTAACTTATGATAGGTGTTTGGCCTGAATCCAAGAGTTTTAGTGACGAAGGAATGGGACCGATTCCAAAAAAATGGCGTGGGATTTGTCAAGTTGATAACCAGAATCAAGATAAATTTTACTGCAACAAAAAGCTTATCGGAGCAAGATATTTTTACAAAGGTTATCTAGCAAATAATGGTAAAGGTCTTAAAAATGTATCATTTAACAGTGCACGCGACTTTGAAGGACATGGTACGCATACTTTATCAACTGCTGGAGGAAATTTTGTTGCAAATGCAAATGTATTTGGTTATGGCAATGGAACAGTAAGCGGTGGATCGCCAAAAGCACGAGTTGTATCCTATAAGGTTTGTTGGTCACCTGAAAGTGGATGTTATGATGCAGACATTTTGGCTGCTTTTGAAGCTTCCATAAGTGATGGTGTTGATGTGCTTTCTGTTTCTTTGGGAAGTTTCCAAGTAGAATATTATGAAACTGGTCTTTCTATAGGGTCGTTTCATGCAGTTGCTAATGGCATTACTGTAGTGAGTGCTGCTACAAATTATGGACCTTATCTTAGTTCTGTAGGCAACTTGGAACCATGGGTGTTCACAGTTGCTGCAAGTACTATTGATAGAGAGTTTAATAGTTTTGTTACCCTTGGTAACAACAAAACACTCAAGGTATGTTGATTCTGTTATTCCTCTCATGTTTCTTATTCTACGCTAATCTAAGTCATTCATCCATCATTACATGTTGTCGACTGCTACAGTAAATTAAAATCATGATAGAGATTTGCGCAGGACCATCCAGTGACTGAAGAAGATCCAAACCGTTTACATTCTTATACATTATTTTGCTAATGTTTGTTATTTTATTTTTAGGGTGCTAGCTTTTCAGAGATGGAATTGCAACCTCATAAGATGTATCCATTGATAAGTGGTGCTGATGCCAAATATGATAATGCATCATCCAAAGATGCGTAAGAATACATTTTGTGACCAAATTGGCTCTCAAATAATTTTTATTGATATTGGAAAAAATTTCCTAATTGTAATCTACTTAATCATTTGTGTAGCCTTAATTGCACTGGTGGAACTCTTGATCCAAGAAAGGCTAAGGGGAAAATATTGGTTTGTCTTCAAAATCAAGATGATTGTCACTTTCTTTGTAGAACTAACAAGGGTGTTGAAGCTGCTCGTGTAGGTGCTGTTGGAATGATTTTGGCTAATGATGAGAATTCAGGGAGTGGAATTCAAGCTGACCCTCATGTGGTTCCTTCTTCATATGTTAACTTTATAGATGGCAGTTACATTTTTAATTACATTAACCACACCAAGTAATTTTGTTATTCATACTCTAAAGCTTGATGAATTCTCCCTAGTTTTGATTTCGGATTTGGATGACATGTAGTCAAAATCCTGTGCAGTCATATAATCAGGACACTGGTGACTATTGAACCAAGTTCTAATAGTACAAATTTTAGAGTAGTCATTTTAGATTAATATGCATCTGATCCTGATCTAACAACTAATATCATGACTGCACAAGATTTTGAATGCATGAAATCCAAATCCTTTGATTTCATGCTTTTGATTATTTATAACCTTTTAGATTTTATTCATATATGATGTATGTAGGTTTCCTGTGGCTTACATTTCTAAAGTGGTAACACAAATGGCTACAAAGCCAGCTCCTTTTATTGCTTTCTTTTCAGCAAGAGGACCAAATCCTGTTGAGCCAACAATCCTCAAGGTGTATTCCTCTGTTTTGATATGATAATCCCATTTTAGTTGATCTTATAATAACAAACTTATTGTGATATTGTAATTATGGTTTTTGTTTTCTGATTTAGCCTGACATCACGGCACCGGGAGTCAACATAATTGCTGCTTACGGTGAAGCTATATCTCCCTCAGAACAAGCATCTGATAAACGCAGAACTCCTTTCAGTGTTATGTCAGGAACATCAATGTCATGTCCACATGTTGCTGGCCTTGTTGGACTGCTTAAATCTATTCATCCTGATTGGAGTCCAGCCGCTATTAAGTCAGCAATCATGACAACAGGTAAAGTAGAACTTTCCGCGCCGAAAAGATCAATTTGTTCATTTTATGCACTTTCTGTATAAACAATGCCTTTGCCTTATTTATAATGGTATGTTTGACATAACTTAATTTTTTACTTTACTTCTCCTTAATTTGAAGCTTTAAAGCTTCAAAGTCCAAAAATGTTGAGTTTAACACAACCTAAATATTCATGTATTTTGCAGCAACAACGGAAGACAACACTGGAGGACCTATATTGGATTCATCACTAGAAAAGGCAATTCCGTTTGACTACGGTGCAGGACACGTTCAACCTAATCGTGCAGTGGACCCTGGACTTGTATATGACCTAAATGCTACTGATTACATGAACTTTCTGTGTGCTCGCGGCTACAACAGCTCTATGCTTAAGTTGTTCTATGGCAAGCCTTACACATGTCCAAAGTCCTTCAATTTGAAGGATTTCAATTATCCAGCAATTACAATTCTAGACTTTAAAGTTGGACAATCGATAAATGTTACTCGTACTCTTACCAACGTGGGTTCTCCAAGCAAATATACAGTGCTCATTCAGGCTCCCCAAGAATTTGTAGTTTCTGTTGAACCTAAGGTATTGAGTTTTAATCAAAAGGGTGAAAAAAGGGAGTTCAGAGTTACATTAAGCTTCAGCCCAAAAAGTAAGGATAAGTCTGATTATGTCTTTGGAAGGTTAATTTGGACTAATGGGATGAACAGTGTTGGGATACCTATTGCACTTAACAATCCACATTAGTGAGGTTTAGGTTTATAATACATTTTGCTACCCATTATTTAAAGTGGTGTATATCTTTTTCTTCCCATTGCAATAAAGGTTTTATTGCAGTGTTTAAAATGCAAGTTCTCTAAAATGGAATAGAATATATCAATGTTAACTTCTTAAACATTTTTATGGTGGGTGTAATTAAATGTAAAATGAAATAATCATAAAGAATACTGAATTAACAATTATACCAGGGCTCTGCACACATTAGTTCAAAACAAGTACTCTACAGAGTTAAAGAAATCATTGATCATCCTTGGCTAAGTTCGTCGGTTTATAACATTACGAAGCACAAGTCCTTTTTTGTACGTTAAGACGATTCATCTATTAAAATATTTTAGTACATATTATTGTAAGAAGATTGTGCAAACTTGAAAATTTAAAAAGCATGAGAGCCAATATTATTGTAAGAAGATTGTGCACACTTAAAGATTCATTCTCATTCATACATACATAATATACTTATAACACAAAAAAAAATAGTTCTGATTCGAATGATGAACCAAATTGAAGCGAGCACGAAGAATGCTTGCTCATACCGCGAGTTTGATATCGCCCAAATCAAGTTGAGCAGCAATTTCCTCAAGTTTCTTCTTAACACTCATATCAATAAACTTAGACCCAGAATTTCCATACCTGATAGTAAAACCAGCCACCAAACTCGAATCAAGAACCGTCTTAATCCTCACATTCTTAGCCCCAGTAAGCTTCTGAACCTGTTTCGCAATCTGCGCCAAATTCTCAGACTCCAACTTCACAACTGAAGTAACAACCACAAGCTCAGTATCAGTTATCTTATTGTAAACAAGTTCAAATTCCTTAACAATGTCAGTGATGATATCGATCCTCTTAGACTCAATCAAAATGTTAAGGAAGTTATGTGTGTGTGGTTGAAACCCAGATGAAGTAGCAAACTCAGCAATTAAGTTACGTTTCGCGGCATCGTCGATAACTGGGCTGGAAAAATAATCAAGCACCTGGCGGTCAGAAAAAAGTTCATAGATTTTGTCGATATCTGCAGTTGTGGCATCGAGGGTGTTGTTTGATAGAGCTAATTCGGCTAATGCGGTTGCGTAGCTGCCGGCAGCTGGGGATGACATTGTGGAACCGAGTACTCCTCCTCCGCCGGTGGTGCGGCGGGTTTTGGTTATGGAGAATTTGAGTTTGGGGGAAGTGAAGGTTGTGGTGCTGGAAAGGGAGAAGTTGAGGATGGGTTTTTGGGTGAGGATGTTTGTGATTTTGGGGATGGGTTTGGAATGGAGTGAAGCTGTGGTGTGTTGTAGAGACGCCATTGTTGGCGTGGGAAGAAGATGAAGAAGGAGGGTGAGAGAAGAAAGTAGTGGGGTGTGGAAATGAAATGAAAATGTGATGTTTTTGGTTTTAGGAAGAGAGTGGGAAAGGATTGGGAGGAGAATGATTGCCTCTTATCTGAGGGATAAGATAACGGTAATCGAATGTGTGGATGTATTTGGGAGAAGAGGATTTGGTTTTCTTGTGTTTCAAAATTCCTTAGTAAGATCCTACTTTTTGCTATATAAATGTATAATTTGTCCAAAAATAAATAAAATTAATTTTGTATTTTATTTCAATTTCAATAAAAAAATGTTATTAATTAGTTTTGGTTAAAAAAAATAAGTTAACTAATAAAAGTCATGTTAAGAAATGACTTAAGAGTATTGATTAAAAATTCTATAAGAGAAAAACTTATTTTAAAAATACAAGTCAAACACTTTAAATTAATAGGAATTCATTAATAAATATAAGACAACTATACATACATAAATGAAAGAGAAACAGGCAAGTCACACCTTTAATTCTTTTTTGAATGGTAAAATCAACCATCTTAAAAATAACATGAAAAAAAATTTGTTAACATTTTTTAAATCTAATAAATATATTAAAATATAAATTTATCTCATAAATTTTTAAACAATGTTCTAAAAGCACTTGCTACAGTAACATTTTTTCTTTATGTATAAATTGTGAAGTCACACTCTCACGTACATGTACAAGAGAGAATTTTGAAATTAATCAATTTTAGCAGCGCAGGTTAATGCCTGTTTGTTTTTCATTCATGTGTAATTATCCTATAATTATTAACAACTACATCAATTTTGGTGACGCGTGAAATATCGTATTAGGACTTAGGTTAATGGATATAAAGTAGAAAATAGTTTTACATGTCCTAATTTAACCGGCAAAAATGTTGAAATTTTTATTCTAGGGTTTTGCCTCTCACATAAAATGTGTCTATATTCAGTCTCAACTCCTAAGAAATAACATACTGAGAAGAGATAGATTAATATTAAGTGGACTGTTTCTACTCTAAAATCATATCAGTCAGTTCCTCTTTATTATGTGAGAACTACAAACTCTAGGATCTTTATAGTTTTGGTACTTTTCTAGAATGAGTCCTAGGAAAACTAAGCATTACATTCTCCTACTACCATTCTTGCACAGGTCCAATGCAGAGACCTAAGATGGGGGTTTAATGTAGATTTGTTGTATGATTGCACACGATATGTGTCATGACTGTTATCTTAGTTTGCTCACAACCATCATCTTCTGGTGTTTCTGATTACATATTTTAGTCACTACAAACACTGAATTCATGTCATATACCAAGCTTTAAAAACTAGTGTTCCTCATACTTCAGATGGATTTCGCTCTTCGCTGGTTGGTGTTTCCTGACCTGCATAATCAAAGAAATTTTTTACATCAGTTATATATTTAAGAATATACATCAGCTAGAGACATGAAACACAAATATAAGGAACATACTTACATACAAAGTAAGATTGAATTGGTATTAGCAAGTGAAAATACAATACAGAAAACTATGGAGAGGAGATTACCTTCACACCAGCCAATGAAAGTAGCTTGTGAGAGGCAGTATATATAACATCTGAATTTTCTAATCTCTTCTCCACAAAATAAATGACTTCAGAAACGCCAGACTGCAGGAAAGAATTTAAATATATGATACACCTCTTCTAAAGTATGAATAATAATATCAAGTTAAAGATGCTCCACATTCATATGCAAGTAGTGCCAATGCCAAAAACTTCCAATTTTTTTATCAACCGGATTTGGATTAAACATGATTATCAGATGATACAGCACTCATAAGTTATTGCAATTTGTAATAGCTCATCACTAAAACCACTTGCAAAATTAACTTCACAATTTAGCTTCATTGAGCAATGATAAAATGTAGCAGTTCTAAATGAAACCATCTAAGGTGATTTATTGTATGTCATTAACAAAGTAAGGAATGCACAGCACTGTCTCCGCACAATGTTCACATTCATTAAAAGTTAGACATTATTATGCATCAAATTCACAAACCTGGATTATGATCTTGGCACACTCATTGCAAGGAAACATGGTCACATATAGCCGCTGCATCGATTAAAAAAGAAAATAGGAATATCTTAGTATCAGGTGGTAAAATAAACCTTGGTGACTTAAGTTATATATAATAAAACTCTTTTAGGTGCTTACTGGTGTGACTTGTAAGCTGTGACATATTTTACATGTGCTAATGGCATATAGTCAAGGTGAAAGTTACAAAAGGAATGTGATAAATAGAGTATAAGTGAACAAATATTCACAAGCTGCAATATTTCCAATGAAATAAGACACTTAATTCTATATGTTAATTCGATAGTACAGAGGAACTCACTTGTCCAGCAGCAGAGGCATGATTCGTGTTAAGAATAGCATTTACTTCTGCATGACAAACATAACTAAAATAGACCAAAAAAGGAAAGAAAAAAAAAACATCATCAGTGAGATCATGAGTAATGACAAGACTTGAACAAGAACATTGTTAAGGTTACAACAAGAGTGAAATATGATTTTAAAACGCTCACGGGTACTTAGTCTCCAAAGGATTCCCAGTCCTAGATTTCTGAAACATATAAATAGATTTATCAATGAGAATGTTTAAGCGGTAGCAAAAACAAAATTCAACTCCTCCCTTAATCACCAACCTTAGCCCATGGTAGCTTGTCATCAGAACAACCTCTTGGAAATCCATTATAACCAATGCCTGACAGAAAAATAAAAACAAAAACAAGCATAAAAAATGTGTTTCACAAAAGAAATAGAATGTGTACGAGAATAGAACGAACATACCAAGAATTATACCATCTTGACTTACTAAGCAAGCACCCACCTACAATATCAATAATAACAACATCACCAATCAGATTCACCAATTAGATATTTTATGAACTAAGGGGTTGTTCGGATTGACTTATTTGTACTTATCTACTACCATAAGCATTTGTGACATTGTTTGGGAAAACTTATGGAAACAGCTTATGACATATTCATAAATTGGCAAAATTCTCAGATTCCTTTTTCCATTAATAAATATAGGACAATTACATATGAATGAAAGGCAAACGGGCAACAAGCTGCGCCGCTAACCTTTTTTGAATGGCAAAACCAATTCTCTTAAAACAACATTTATAGCTCTAGGGGACACAATTGACTTATTTTTAAGCTTATGAAAAACAACTTATGTAAATAAATAAGTTTTTACGTTAATTTATAAGTTCTTGCCAACAAAAATTGTATGTTCATGTTGATAAGCTGTTTTTCATAAAGTACCTTGACAAGCTTATGAATGATATATATTTTATTTATTTGCATAAGTTGTTTTACATAAGTTCAAAAATAAGTTCCAAACGAGCCCTATTTCCATGAGCTCATGAGGATAACTTATGAAAGCAGATTGACCTTAATTTACCTTGTGCTATAGAAATAACCTATTCGCGCTTATATACTAGTATATGATAAGGGTTTATGCTAAAGTTACAAAATAAGTTGTTTATCCAAAGCAAGACTAAATTGATAAAGTAACATTTTAGTGTGGGGGTAAAATATGACCTGCCTGTTAGGGTCTTTGGATCTTTCAGCAGACAAAAACGCAATTGCCATGAAATAATCATCCCACGACAAGTATCTGTACAAATTCAAGTCAGTTATTTTTTATTTGAAAAAACAGAGAGGTAAAAGTGAGTAACAAAAAAAAAAAGTAAGAAATTACCCTTTGCGCTTGGAGGGATCGAAAGGGTCTCCAGAAGAGGAAACGGTGCCGTTTTGCGAGGTATTAGTTTCGGATGGGTGAGTTTGTGAGCGGTGGAGGAAACGGAAAGCGATTGCGGAGGCCAAAGCTCCAAACGCAGTTGCGGTGGCAACTAGAGTAAGTTCTCGAGAGTTCATGGAGTTTGGAAAACGCGATTAGGTTTGGATATTTGGGGAAAAGTAGTTTCAATTGTCTTGTGGATTTGTGGGAGGTGAATTCAACGGTAAACGCATCTGCTTCACCGTTTTGGGACCAAATTGTCAAATTAAAAGTGTGAATCGCAAAATGAGAGAGAGAGAGAGAGAGAGAGAGAGAGAGAGAGAGAGAGAGATGAAATGAAATAGTTGGAAGCGGGAATTTGACAGTATTTAGGCATAGTGCGCGGGAAACTTGCGAGGGAGTTCAATTTATGCAGTGGCGGATGCTTTTGAGTTTTGATGAGTTTAATTTTGTTAAAAAAATTTCTATAAAGAAAAAATTGTTAAATTTTTAAAAATACAAGAGGGCAGATGTCCAAAAAAAAAAGAGATTAATCAAGTTGGACGCGACACTGATCAAATTTGTTTTTGTTGTATATCAAGCTTGATTCTTCCTAAGGTTGTTGATGAAAATGCAGCGTGCACATTTGAATTTTTGAATTTGATAAAGATAAAGTAATTAATTTAGCTCGTTTATAGTCTTATAGTGTTTAATTATGCTTTTAATTTATGTTTATGTTGTTATCCATCTTTCTTTTTTTTTTGGTACATATGTTGTTATCCATCTTTATCTTGATGTATTTGTTTTGTTGTTAATGGAAAGTTTTTGTACTTATGTTATGTTTATGTCCTTGAAGTCAAACACTCAAAAAAATAAGGTTTAAATTTTATAAATTAAGTAGAGTATTTTTAGTTTTTAGGAGGCGCACAAGAGTAAGAATGTTCAAATTCAAATCGATCTAAATTAAAATTGTAAATTGGTTAAAACAATTGAAAATTGCAACAAAAAAAAAACATAATATTTTTTATGTATTTGGATATTTTTTTTATGAAAATCGCTAGAACAGATCGAATTTTTTGCGTTAACCTAGTATTTTTTTAGTTTCTAATGTTTATAATACTATTCATTAGTTAATTTATTTATTTTTTTACAATTTCATGTGTTTAAAATATAATGAATAATTATCATTTCAAAATATTAATTTTTAATTCTATATGTTATTTGGGTCTTGCTAACAAGTGCCCCCGGGGCACTCTTTAAGCATTCTATTTAAAGAAACTTTTTATTCAAAAAGTTAAATACTACAATTTCCAATGCGTTGACTTTACGCATTTTAATAAAAATTCTATAAAAAGCTTACTATTTAAGGACTTAAAGAGTGCCCCGGAGAGGGGACACTATTTAGCATTTGCCATGTTATTTTATGTAGCTTCTTGGGTGAGGACTATGTCAAATTAATATATGGAAGAGATATGGCTACTTAAGAAAAATGAGAAAGGCCCGAAGTAGCCTATCCTTAGTGGGCTTGGGCCTAGTGTCAAAAACTCCAAAATATTGAAAAGAAAGCATAATCCAAGATTTTCGACCAAAAACAAAAGAAAAATAAATAATTAAATAGATCTCTTTTTCATTTTGAATATACTCTTATTAAAAGGTGGATTATGATTTCCAATCGTCACTGGGCATGTATTTAAGACATCGGTAGTCGTTGGATCAAGATTAGACTATCCAGATTCAAGATTGGTATTTTAAATTTAAAAGTAAAAACTATAATTTATACGTTTGATCAAGATCAAACAATTACAAACATATCGAGTGCGTGAGTGCGTGAAAACATTGACTACAAATGATTCAATTTCCAAACATAATATTCACAAAACAGAGTCTAGGAGAAAAACATAATCGATATTTTTTAAAAATTTATAGTTGGTTTTGTAACCAAAAAAATATCATTGGTTTAAAAATAGTCTAAATTTGATCCTGAAGACCGTGTTAACAATGTTTTGACTTAATTGCAGTTTAGGTCCTCCTATTTTTATCATTTTATAAAATTGATCCCTTATTATAAAAAATTGATAGTTTCAGTCCATCCATTAAATATTTGATCTAAAATATGATGATATATGACATGTTTTAAATGAAGTTTTTAAAGGAACTTTCTTACAATTTCATCAATGTTGATGTTTTTTCATCATCAAACCATCATATATCACGTCATTTAAAATATACTACATCACCAATTTTTAGTTCAAAATTATGATGATGGGACTAAAATAATCTGATTTAAAATAGGGGACCAAATCTAAAAAAAAGGGAAAAATAAGGAACATAAATTGCAATTAGCCTAATATTTTCCTTGCACATTATTTTAATCAATCACATGTACCTAATTATAAAGTTTTATTTAAGAGGCCACTGCATTTCACAAAGTGATAACATCAGTCACTCATATTTTCCAAGTACAACAAACTAAATTTCAAGAAAAAGAAACATATATTTTAAATAAAACACATAGCTAGCTAGCTACCACATTAATCCATATACCAAGAAAGGCAAATTTAAGCAGCCATAGAGTTGAGATAGTGCCAATAGGATCAAGGCAATATTACTTTAGGAAAGTGTGAGTGACAAGGGGTTAGGTTGGACATGAAGCATGTGAAGGTTTGGGAGTTTAGATATGCCATACCTTACAATCTCCCTAACCCCATTATGATCAGCTTTAGGATCATAATCACACAAGCAACCATTTGAGGGAGTGATGGAGGCTACTTTAGCACAATGATTCATTTATCATGGCCTCCAACTAAGCCTTGTGTAAAAATATTGTTCTTTGGGTCCCAATGTTGTGAACCCCAAAGTCCTTTATATTCAATAAGGATTGTTTAGGTGCCCTTTGCCAGTTGTAGCATAAGGGTGTCCTTTTAATATGATTTCAACTTTTACATTAACGGATGGGGGAAATGATCCCATTGTTCTCATGTTCTTTTTGTTTCTTTGTAAGAAACTTTTCTTTTGCTTTTGTTTGTGTTTTGTAAATTAACAACGTAATACCTAATATGTAAAGAAGATATAATAAAGTTTTAGTATTATTTTGCCATTTATTTAAACTCCTTTATTTATAATTCTAACATTTTTCATAGTATTGTAAAAAAATAAAAATTTTCCATAGTAAAAATATTTATAAAAATAAAAGACCATTATATTAAAAAGTGATCATCATATACTAAGGTCCGTTTGACCCAGCTTTTTTTAGAGCTTATGCAAACAACTTATGCAATATAAATTAGGTTTTATGCTATTTTATAAGTTCACACTAGTGAAAATTATAATTTTATAAGCTATTTTATCATAAACTACCTTGACAAACTTATAATAATATATAAAAATTGCATAAGCTGTTTGCATAAGCTCTAAAAAAAGTTGGGCCAAACGAGCCCTAAAAATATGAACTACAACCAATATTTCGATATTACTTCTCAATTAAAATGATTTCCCGCACACCATTTAAGATGAAACTGATAAAATCTCAATATTGAGACTCAATATTAGCCATATCTAGGCAAAAAGGGTTGTGAAAGAAGAAAGTTGTACATGAAGGTACGGTATCCGCAGTTGGTGTTATAGAAGTGGCGGTTTTGAATAACCAACAGATGCTATTTGTTATAGTAACAACTATTGAGTAAATAGAAGCTCTGGTTTTATCGTGTTGATAACGAATAAGAGTTTTTGCACCTTGTTATGAATGATGTCTTCAACTTTTGCAAGTACATTTCCACTACAACCATATATAATTGATTTATTATTTCTCTATTTTTGTTGCTTAAATGTGGCGGCGGCGTTTTGGTCGTCGTCGTGTGCGACATTTTTTTGGTTTTTCTGTCTTAGTGCGATGTTTCATTTAGAGTGATGGATCAATTTTGACTCATTAAAAGTTCAAACAATTATATACAAATTTGTAAGCAGAAGTAATGTAGCTCGAGTAAGAGGCTTATGGCAGCACTAAGGTCAATTTTCTCTTAACCTCACAAATATTTTATCAATATGTGGCAGAATTAGTCATTCAGAGACTATATATATATTGCAAACACATGTGCAAATATCTTTTTTTTTTTTGGAGATAAATGTCAACAAAGAATGAATCTCAGATTATTATGGACTTTTAGTAATGTGTAAAAAAATCTACTGATCATTAAGATTTGAAGTTTGGTTTATTCGTGCCATACACGATCATAGCATAGGGGATTAGGGACCATGAAGTATTTTGATTTGGCTTTACGTTTTGAAATTGTTCTGTTTAATGAAATAAGCAATTAAGGGGGCAAAAAAACATACTATAAGTATATCAGATGGAACTCTTTTTCCCCCGTGTACTGTGTATTTATAGATTACGTACGGAAAATTCAACATCAAGTTGAGATGGCCGAGTTGGTCTAAGGCGCCAGATTAAGGTTCTGGTCCGAAAGGGCGTGGGTTCAAATCCCACTCTCAACAATTTTCTTTTTAAATTTCATGCAGTCTTATTTCTTTGTTTGGCCAGGAATTCAAATCCGCTTTTCATATGATCATATATAATTATGCATGCATAATTATTAATTAACGTTGATTTCATTTAGTGCATGGATGATGAGTTTTTTAAGATTCATTGTAGGTTTTTATGAGTGTTTTTTTTTTAGCTCATTGTTTTTTTTGTGTTCGTTCTTTGGCTTATATGGGGATCTAATTAGATATTATTTGTTTTACAAACTCCTTGCCTTGTATAGTATTTTTACAAAGCCAACTTCCAGGTTTTATAAACATGTTATTTTGATTCAAGATAGGAAGAACCGGCGTGTACCATCAAGCACCACCAGTAGTGAATCCACCAACAGTTTATAAGGTCAGTCGAGAGACTAGTCATTTCTAACTCTATTCGAGAAGAGAATTATTTTCTGACATTTTAGTCAAGTTGTTGAAACTTCTTCAAATTCTAATTTCACGGTTCATAATTATTCAATTTTAAATTTCAATGCTTATCTTTTAACGACGTTACATAAACGTTCTCTCCCAATAAACATTTTCTTCAAGAGACTAGTCATTTCTTATTTTTCTTTTACATTTAGCTCCGTAACTAAAAAATTGATAAAATGCTTATTTATTAGACATATCCATTGTCTTTTTTTTTTTATCCTAGCACCTCCTTTCAAACAATAAAAACTAGCATCCTCCTTTTCAGTCTGATAAAATACCACTAGTACTGATAAAATAATTTAGCTCTGTAAGTTTTTTACCCTAGCACCTCCTTTCAAACAATAATTGTCACAAAAAAAAAAAATACCACTAGTACTGATAAAATAATGAAGAAAATATGTACAAAAAAATTAATAATGAAGAAAATTGAATAAAGGAAAGCAGGGCAATGAGTAAGGCACAATTATGCTCAGCCCCTCCCTATAATATTAGGCATTAGCCACTTTCCCACGTGCCAACCTGCCCTTAGCGTGGGTGGAGTTGCCAAAAATGCTTGTTTAGAAAGTGCTTCTTTTTATTTAATTGTAATCTCTATGGGACAGGCATCAATCCCTACCATAAAGCTACAAAATTACATGCAGCCTCCAAAAAATATTGCACAACCTATACTACAAATTAATATCGTTATTACATATGATTAAAAAAATTAAAACACTACAATGGCTCGTAGGATTCAAGAAAAACATCTAACACAACATTAAAAACCTACGACCAAATTAGACACATAATTTAATATCCTCCTCGTTTCTATTTACCCACTTACCCCTGTTTTCATAGACGCGGAAGCAAAAGAATACACTCATTGTGGTTGGGCTTGGCCCAACTTGCAGATTGATATTTCTCCATTGGATTTGCCACATTTTATTGAGGAAAATCAATACTTGTAAACGTTTTTTAAATGGAGGGGCAGAGACGTGAGAGAAAGCAAATAAAGAGAAAGGTAGAAAAAAATAGACAACGAAAATTAGAAGATCCAAATACCGACTTTGTCAACCAATGGAATAAAAGGGTATTTTTTCTTGATTCAAGTTTTGTTTCAAATACCTTATAAAAAAATAAATGTTAGAATTGAGTTTTTGGTCTAACTCATTCTTATAAAATCGATTTTGTAAGGTGGGTGATAATTGCATCTTACTTATAAACATATATTCAGGTTATATCTCAACCGATGTGGAACTTCTTAACACCTCTCACGCCCAACACTATTGGGCTTTGTGCGTGCATATAAACGTTAGGTGGTCCAACAGATCGTGAAGAAACCTGGTACCAACTTAGAAATGAATTTTGGACATAACTCATCCATATAAAGCCAGTTTTTAAGGTAATGATTGTTCTCGCTTTATAAAACACATTCAATAAAACCGAAACGAGTGAGTCCGTTTGCTTCAAGGTTTGTTTCAAAGGCCTTACAAATTTTATATAAACTACTATAGCTTATTTAGATTATAGTTTGGTTTCTCTTGATCTTACTTTCTTACAATCCCCACATCTACCTTTGTGAGTACGAGTTTTAGTTGATCCGGTCAATCTAAAGACTCAACTTGTATTTTTTCGAGCATGTTCTTGATTGGACTAAATCCGGCCCAACTCGAAGATGTTTGGTTCGGTCAACGAGAGTTTAGAATTACAATCTCGTCAATCTGAGAATGTGTCATCAATTTGTTTTTTACTTTTTCGCATACACCCTTACTAGCTTGTAGCTAGAGATGAGAATATGTCAAATCTACCGACAAAGATCTACAGTCTAGCCTAAGTTACAGTACAACCAAACTTTTTTTCAATAGAAGACAAATGTGTAGAGGAACTCTATTTAGATGCGATTAACCATGACAAAAAAATTGGGTCTTATGCAACCTAACTTACATAAACTATGGGTTGGCTCTACTACTAAACTGACCTACTCAAATAAATATAAATAATATTTATTATTATTGTTACAATATTATTATATATATATTTTTGGTTAAGTATTATTATATTATATGTTATACTTTGTATTAAATTATAAATTTACTCATTTTATTTAATAACTTAAACATATCAATCTAATTCTATGTTAATGTTCAACATATTTAGATACATTATTTATAAAATCAGATTGATGTAATATGTCACATAAAAATCAAATTGTTTAAAATGTCATATCAAATCTCAACGTAGAACTTTTTTTTTATAGTCAAGTATGCATTCAATTCAATGAAAGTAAATTTGTGCAAACAACAACAATTTTGGGTTCTGGGACATATCCCACCCAAGAACAAGATCTATGTTGTTTTGCTATTCCTACTAAATAGTGAGCAACAACATTCTTACATTTTCAAATGAAAACTGTTGAATGTGTTGCTATATTTTGAAGATTGTTTGAAGTCCCACATTACCCGGAAGAATTAATGAAGGTGAAACACAATTGTCTGTCAATACATCTCTACTAGTCGGCCAAAGCATGACCATGTTCTTCTTGTTGTTCTTCTTGGGTATGTTCGCTACTTTGAAATTATTGGATATTGAAGACAATTGTTTGTGTGTCTTATTTACTGTTGAAGAAGACTCATCTCGGTTTCATTCGGTTTTGGTCAATTTGATTTGTTTCGGTTTGTTTGACTCAGTTTGATTTTGTGACAAGCTCAAAGCTTAGTGTTAATAAGTCCTACATCTTCCACCGAGTTTTCAACTATCTCTCTCGATCAACCCGTATCCTTAGTAATCCCATGATGTTCCTTGTTAATTCCTCACTAGCCAAAACTTGTTGCCTTCAAGTTGAACATATCCAATGACCAAGAGAGAGTGCAACACCCCACCATTATTTCAACATTCTTCCTCAGTTTGGAAAATTCCGTCATAAGCTTTGTATTTGAATTTTTTTTTCAACAAGTACTGCTACAGCTATTGGCTGGCAAGAAATGACAAGTTTTAACCGGTGTTCTTCGTCGTCGTCCCCCATATAGGGAATACTTTCGTATCTAGCAATAAATGTCTTCAAATTGCCCTTATTTACACGGCACGGGCTTTCGGAGCGATAGGTATCGCTAAAGGCTTCTATTTTATTTCATCCCGGCCCAAGACACTTTTGGCCTTTTCAGAGCAGGAATTACTCGATTGTTGCGTATGTGACACAAAAAATGATACTTCTCAAGGTGGTCAGCCAACAACAGCTTTCAAATACATAAAAGAAAAAAGGATTTCTTTGCAAAAAGATTACCCATATGTGGGTAAAAAGATGATTTGCCAAAAAGACGAGGTACAATAGTTATTTGTCTCCCTCTCTCTAATTGCTTGTATGGTTAATTTAGTTTATTATTACTAACGGTTTTCTCAATTTAACTAATTTACAGTTAATAGGAAGACAAGTCGTTTATATTGATGGATATAATGAAGTTGCCTCGGAAAATCTCGACATGCTGCTCAAGGCGGTTAAATGACAACCTATATGTCATATGAAATAATGGGGTGTTGAAATAAGATTGCGGGTAATCTTTATCTAACGACAGAACTTCCTTGCGAATATAATCAAAGAGATATGTTTATGCAGAGAGATTATGGAGCTGCACGTGGACGCTTCTTGAATTTGGAAAGCGTACCGGTTCTTAACATTGGGCAGACTCGAAAAATCAAGCCGGCTAATCCACAACCTCCTATGTGGACTCCTGCAGATATCGACTTGTTGCACAACCTTAGAGAACTTTATCCACAAGACACCAATTACATTAAATGACGACTTAATGCTAAAGGCAAAGCTAGAGTAAAGAGAACTATCCCACAAATTAAAAACTACTATTTGAATCACAATTTACCCATTGTTGATTTCTTTTATGTCAATGTTATTGTCTATTAGTATGTGTATTTTTTTTACGGTATTAGTATGTGTATTTGTTTGTGTGTGTGTGTGTTTTTTTTTTTTAAATGTTGTCTGTGTTATTATCAGTGTTTTTTAGAATGCTTGTTGTTTTTTATGGTGGATGTTGAATATGTAGTTGTGTTGTTGGAGTTCGTTTGAAGTCTCGCATTGTTTAGATTCCCGAACTGTTTAGTGTATAAATATGTGAGAGCAACATCATCATTTGAGCTAGCTTTTGGGGTTGTGATCCAAGCATATTTAACATATCAGAGTCGGGTTAAAAACTGCAATATGAACATTTGACACAGACTCACGCTAGGCGTGAGGGTAAGTGTTGAATATGTTGTTGTATTGTTAAAGATTTTTGAAAAATCAATTGATTTCTTCCTTGCCAAATCTTGGGAAGGGTGATTCCAAATAATTGAGAGGTTAAATGATTTTTATTAGAAAAATGTTAAACAGTGTTCCGATACAATGATTACTGAAGCAAAATAAGTAATACATTTAATTTCTTGAAATTTTAAAAAATAATCTTTCTTATTTAAAATTTTTACTTTTTATTTTTTTTCTTAATCATTACTTCCTCCGGTCACTATTATAAATAAAAAATCACTTTTTAGATTCATTAAAAAACAGGTATATTTAGTCTATATTATAGACCATATACATAAATTTTTCAATAAATTTTGAAAAAATATGTTTTCTTATAATAATGACCGAAAAAAATACCCTAATATACCATGCATGTGGCGGACTTAGAGGGGTCGCGCCAACAACTGTTGCCTTTACTATTTAGCATGACACTTTTTATTACAATACATAACTTAAACGGTGACGGTGTATGTTATCATGATACACAAGTTGACAAAATTTGTAAAATCATTTTTTTTAAGGAAAATTTGTAAAATCATATGCTGCGTTAGAGCAAAGGTTTCCATTAAAAAATTCCAAATGATGTTGCCAAACTTTATGTTTCGTACTTGGATAATAAAATATGACAATTATCAAAACTTTGTTCAATCTTTAATAACATTGATCAATAATACAACTTTTTAAAAAAGACTTCACTTTAAATAGTTGCATGTAAGTATATGAAAATATAATCGTTTGATGAGACATAAATCTATTTTTTTTTTATTATATTTTATGAAAGAATCTTACATTTTCTCATACACGTATGCTACTAGTAATTTAGTACTCATATACTCTTTTTTTTACAAACAGTACTCATATACTCTTAGCAAATACAGATAAGCTAACTTATAATTTACTATTTGACTAAAATAAGTTGTTTTTTTTTTATAAATTACTTTAAAAAAACTTATATTAATATATAAAAAAGGCTTTGTCTAACATGAAAAACCACATTAAGCAGTGTATGGTGCACAAGTTAGTGATATCGCTATAACGAATATGAATTTTACAAAATTCATCGTTGGATTGAAAGTTTGTATTATATAGATCATCCATGTCAAATTAAAAAAAATTGAACATCATTTGATATGTCTTTGAGACCCATCAAGATTAACAGTATTTAATAAAAACTCATAAACCGTTAATTTTGATGGGTCTCAATGGCATATCAAATAATTTTCAATTTTTTTAAAATTTGACATGGATGATCTATATGATGCAAACTTTCAATCTAACGGTGAATTTTATAAAATTTGTATTTGTTATACCGATATCACTAACTCGTGCATGATGCGCCGCTTAATATGGTTGTTCATGTTAGAATTGGTCATATATAAAATAAATCAAGTTCATCAGCTATAAGTTAACGTATCCATTATTCGCTATATTTTATGGAACATGTATTTATAGGTTCTCATTTCTCACATCTCCACCATCACGCACGTGGGACTGTAACAATTATTACACACACTTCATTTCATCTCTGTAAAAGGAAAGGAAAAGTCAAAATCTATTAAAATATTCACAGAAACCAAAAAGATACTCCAAACTTTTCACTATCTCATCAAGTTTTTCAAACACAACAGTTTCCTTACATCACATCTCAATAACGTGATCCGTTATTTTCCCTCCCTTTTCCCTTCTCATAACGGAATTTCGTACCCTTTAAATTCCTTGTCCCCACCTTTCAACTAAATTACTGTTTTGCCCTCATTCCATGTTAAATAGTGCTCCTGGAATTATTAAGTATACCGAAAAAAAGTTAAAAATAAAATTAATATTAAGAACATAATATTTTTACAGTTTTAAAATATCGAATGTCAAATTATTGGATATAGTTTATTTATTAATATATTTACTTAAGGACAAAATTTATATGCATTTTTTTAGATGTAGTTTTTGTTGTTCCTCTCACAAAAAGATAATTATTTATATTTTTTTAATTAAAAAAAGGAAAAAAAAATGTTTTTAAATAAAAATAACTCCCCTCATGTATCTAGCACATTAAGAAATGTGTATATGGAACTATACATGTCCTTTACTTAATACGATGGAGACACTATTTAATACTAGTTCTCTAAAACATAACCATAGTCCAGTTTTTTTATAACAATTTATTATTCTTATAGGCTAATTGAGACTATTTCTATGGTTTTTACTAGGGGTGAGCATGAACCCGAGACCCGACTTGAAACCGATATAACTGACAACACATTGAAGCATTCGGTCGGGTGCGGGTCGGGTCTCGGGTCAACAAAATGCAAAAAAATCGGGCATGAACGGTTGCATACGGGCGGGTGCGGGTCTCTAAAATTCTATCTCTCCATAACCGAAACCGACCGAATAAAACCATTAGATGCAAATTAATTTTTTTCCTTCTCTCCCTTTCAATCTAATATACTCTTCTCTTTGTTATTTTTATCCATCTTTGATATAAGATAAAAATATTATATTTTACAAAGCTTATAATTAATAATATGGTGATAAAGAAGGTGAGAAATATATTCTAATATATATTCTAGATCCATTTTAATTTCTACGTCTCTTCTACTTAATATTTTATTGTCTTTAGATCTACATATTGAAAGAAAGTAACTGCATCTTACCCTATTTGTTTTTTAATTTACTTCGTCTATCTTTTGTTGCATTGTGTACGAGGTATTAAACTATTCGAAAATTAGGAATTTTTGGATAATGGATGAGTTTTAGATGTAAACAAAGTTTCGATCTAACCCGTAATAACCGACCCGTTCAACCCGCCACCCGTATGACCCGAACAAACCGAAGATATAGACGGTAGGAATTTGGTCCAAATTAAATGATTGCGGTTTTTATCGATTTAGTGATTTTCGGCCCGAACCCGACCGAAACCGACCGATGCTCAAGCCTAGTTTTTACACGTATTTGGAAATAATTGTATTAATTAATAATATAAAGTTGTATATAAAAAATAATTTGAAATTTATGATTTACCTGATTAACTTCTAATATTATATTTGTTGATGACAAAATTTCTATATTTTTTCTATTTTTCTTATGTGTTAAAAAAAATATTATCAACAGTGGCAGCAACTGACTTTATTAACAGAGGAGAGTGAAACATGTGCATTATTGCAAGCCATGAATGAAGCTAAGGGTAGAGGCTTATAACAAGTCCAATTTAAAGTGATTCTCAAGTGTTTGTTGAGGCTATTTGTACCAAACGGCGGGACAACTCAGAGTTTCTTTCAATCGTTAATGAAATTATTCTTGTTATGTTATCATGTGTAAACTTTGAAGTTAAGTTTATTAGGAGACAATTGAATTTGGTTGCTCACACTTTAGCTAGGACGACCAATTCTTGGACTAATTTTCATAGATTTAAAATTATTCCTTCATGTATCGAACTTTTGATAATTAATGAAATGCATTAAGTTTGTTTGATTCAAAAAAAAATATTTTTGTCCAAAAACTGACTATAATATTTTTAAAAAAAATCCTAGACTACTAAACAAAAAATCATAATTGGAATAAATAAAATATTTAAATAATCATAGAAAATTCACATGTAAGCGAAAAAGATAAAACAAAAATCATATTTTTTTTTTGTTACAAATAATGCTTAAACATACCGGACACTACATCTTTTTGATATAATTAACGACTCTTTCTATCTTAAAGTATAATTCATTGGATCGATATTCCATTCATAGAGCTAGCCAACTAATTTCACTTTTTTTTTTCTTGTTCAAAAAAAAATTTCACATTTTTTTCTTTCCAACTAACCACTTTGAAGAGGTCATCTTAAGTCGGATACTATGGTCAAAGTTCATACTCCGACTCCTTCATTTATGCGTGCGTGGTTTCTATAGCTATTGTCATACCGTTTATTAAAAAGAATTATAATACAATGATAATTTTTTAAAATTAAATTTGAAAATTGGATTTGTACAAAAAAATATATATTGAAAATTGGACTTATACGAAGGGTGAAGTGGTAATTTCGTACGCGAAGGTGTTTATAAATGGGTTCCCGCTACGGAGTGTTGAGTCCAAAACTCATTCATCAATTTCATTACACAATTTCTCTCTCAATTTTCCTTCTTCTACATTTCCATTTCTCTCTCAAATGGAAAATCACCTAAACAGAGAACTCGATCTTCTCCCACCACCGCGCACCGATTCATCCCTCCTCCGTCTCCGATCATCCTCATCTTCAAAATCCGAACGCGGCGGTCCATCACTGGACCTACAGCTCTCAATCAGCGTCGGTCCACCATCGATGCTGATGTGCGACGGCGTAGAATCTCTAAAATGGGAAGCATCAGAGCAAATCCGTCTCGCGGCGATGGAAAAGGCGTACGCGGAGAGAGTAAGGGAGTTAACAAGAAGAGAGATGGAAATGGCGCAATCAGAGTTCGCACGTGCGAGACAAATGTGGGAGCGTGCGAGAGAAGAAGTTGAAAGAGCTGAAAGGATCAAAGAAAGAGCAACAAGACAGGTTGATTCGAGTTGTATGGAAATTACCTGTCATTCTTGTAGGCAGAGATTCAGACCTGCTTCTGCTTGAATTGAATTCATCTTTCTATGATCTCTAACATATCTTTGATTAAAATTAAAAAACAATAATTACTCGATTAGTTAATTAATATTTTAATTAATTAACATGTTTTTCTTGAACTATATGGTTTATGTTAAATTAGTTAATTAATCGGGGAATTGAGTTTGTTAGTTATTTATAAGAAGTTCCGTGTTGTATATGTAAACGTTTCACCTGAATTTGGTTCATGGTGTTTTGTTTGTGACTGTTTCTTTTTTTCATTTTTGTTAATGATCTATGGATAGGTTAAAATTTCCAGAATTGAAGATGTGGTAGTAGTACCTGATCAATCTCTACATCATTTGTTGTGTAGTTTACATAAACTTTAATTTGCAGATACCGGAGCATGACTTGAGCATCTGGTCCGATAGCGATGACCTGAAAACAAATGATTCAGTAAATCTTAGATAAACTCTGATGTTATTTTAGAATTTGTGTTAAGTCTAACTTTTTTTATTAACCAAAATGATATTAATGACCATTTTAGAACTGTCCCTGATAAAATTTGAACTTGGCACCTTAAGGTTACGAGACTGAACTCTAACCATTGAAGTGACTTATATCCTTACAATACTGACTTATAAAGTGACTTATAAACTCATATCTGGATTATATTTCATCTGATAGGAAACTTTTAACCTAACTAGTATTCTTTCTTTCCGATCAAATTTTCTCTATACACAGAACGAGACCGGTGCCGATCGGAGCAACACATGTTTCTTTATTGAAAGTTGGTCAGAAATATATTTGCTTATAGGAGTATTGGTTAGGATCTAATTAATTAGAATTAGGACTAGAACTAGAACTAGAACATTATGAAGTTGTAATACTAATGATTAGCTAGTATGATGAATAAGGTAATGTTCCAAACAGGAGACATGAGATTGAAACTGGTCTCGAATAATTTAACAGGATGTGGACGATATACATATACGTGGTGAAAAGTTGGGGAATTCGATGACGATAGAACAAATGAAACAGAACAAAAAGCATAGTAATAGAACCAATCACATATATAAAAAGATGTCTGTATCCACTTGTATTCAACTTCTTAACTTTTTCTCATTCATAAACCAAACATCCACCACTTCTGTTTATCTAGGATCAGATATTTTTGACCAAAAGCATCTATGATTCAGAACAATATGAACAGTTATGTTCTTTTTCAAAGATGTTGCAAGACTGGAACAATAGTAAACAAATTATTAGCTTCATATGTCAGCAACCTTTTTATTTAGATTAGGGGAAATAAATATATTAACACAATTAATGTCGGCAAAACATTACAATTAATATTTGTGTATATGTGTTGTGTTGAAATTAATCAAATTGAAGTTTTGTCAAAGTACACTGTTTGGTAGTAACGTAACACTCTAAAATTGTGAAGGGTGTGATGATACAATAATACAGAGGCTACTTTGATTCTATTATGAACTGAAAAAAGTATCTAGTGGGTACATATCATAGACTTTGCGATAAAGTTCATTTTAGAAACGTTAGGAAGGCATGAAGTCGCAATCATCAAGACTTATATATAGATTTGGATATATTCCATATACATGTGACACTATCATTAATTAATTTTAATCATTGGATCTTAAATCAATGATATAGATTATGTGAACATAGTTCCGTGAACATAGCATAGTTGACGGCATTTTTTTTAAAAATAAAATAAAAGCTCAGTTGATAGAGACCGTAAACGATGAGTGTTCGCCCTTGGTTTACGTGGATCAGGGGCCAGGCTAACGCGTGAAACACTCTTCCTAGGGAGTATGGTCGCAAGATCGAACCGAAACTCAAAGGAATTGACGGGGCCTGCACACCTACTAAAAAACTAGGCAGGCCTGCACGCCGCCCCTATTTGAGACTACTAAGGCAGGCGGTGGACTCTTTCATTAGGGAAGGGAAGGAGGGGCATTGTATGTTATTGTAGAGATTAGAGTTCGAACCCTGATATATCACTTATTCACGTAAAGAGTAAAATTCCGGCCACTAATAATTAGTGGAATAATTCTCAAACAATTTGGTGAAGATATATGAATCAACCGATCTGAAATCAATGACCAAGACACTACGAGGTTACTCATCAACTAATTAACCCTTTAATGGAAAAAAGTACTCAATATAATTATCTGTTATATTACCTCATGAATTGGCTTACTAACTAATAGTGGTACCAAACCAACAGTTGCACAACTTGCTTCAAAAGAAAGTTATTGCATGGTATCCATTTAAACATCAATAATATTTGCACGTTGTTCATATGATATTAGGTAAATATTTTTTTCATTTTAAAATAAGAAAGTGCAAAAATTAAGAATGTACAAATATAAAAATATCTATATTAGTTAGTGCTTAATTGTATGAGGCCAACCTGAGAACTATGCATAATATAGTATATATTTTGTCAAAGAAACCTGAGAAATATACACCAATATATAGTATATTTTCTTTATATATAAAAAATATACTATTAGTGGAATAATTCTCAAACTTTTTAGAATGTCGGGTTAATGAGCTCCTTTTGGAATGAATTGTTCAGGAGAACTCGAGTTTGATTCTTGGTAGAAATAATTTTTAGGTAAACTTTACTTACTTTGAGGTCAAACTTTAGATTATCATATCTTATTTTCTGAAAATCAGAAGGTTAATACCAAACTTTTTAACGATTTCCTTCTCTTATGATAAGGTATACAAGTCATTATCATTTAATTCCAGTGTACCGTGTATCATGCTATAAATCTTTAACACATCAAAATCAAAATTTTGTTTGTAGCTGACACTACAACTTCAAATATCAATTTCTCATGAAGCTTCAAAATCATCAGAACATGATAGAGTATAATTAAAGATAAACTATTCTTAACAAAAAAAATGAGTACATCTTTGTTGTCCATGAGTACACACCATTACTCTTTGGGGATAAAAACAATAATGTTGTATGAATAATTAATCTTAACATATATAGTTAAAAATAACATAACCATATATAGTATCACCATCATATGCATGAATTAATGATGATCCATCAAACCGTACTTCCGACATATGACCATGCTAAATCACAGGTTAAATTGTCTTTTATATTTTATTTGGTTACAATCATAGAAATGCTAGAACAATCAATCAATTATCGTTCAGAAAGTTGAAAGCACGATAAAGATGTAGGACATATATATACTGAACCATCAAACTAGTCATCATGATAAAACCTTAACATTTGTCTTTTCAGTTTGTCCTCATATAATTGTCAAGTGATACTGTTTATTGCAATAGTATTATGGAGAATCATATCTATTATGTAACATATATGATGTTAACATGCATGAATGAACCATCATATATAGAAAAAGATACATCATTTTGATTACTCGGCATTGCAGGGATATGCAGTGCACAATACAATACAAGGGAATCCCTATTGATGTTCCAATGCAAATGATTTTTTATACCGTCATTATTTGAAATGAAGATCAATTTAAAATGGATATGTGGATTAATCATTGTTGTCAAAAAAAAAATGTAGTTACACGTTGTAATCAATCATGATCGTTGATTTGAGATCGGACGGTTCAAATTTAAAAAACAGCTTTATAAAGTAAAACGAATTTAAAATCTAATTCCATTTAAAATCACGGTGTCACTTTAATTTTGTTGACAAAATTGCGGTGGGTTAAGGTGATTTTGAGTATAATATTTGTTAAATACAAATCATCCCAAAAGACAAAAATTTCAATGTATTTAGAGCTATAAACAGTTGTGCTGGCAAATTAGCTAATTGTGCGTTTTACTATCTTGAATTTATTTGGTTGAATACTATTCCTAATTATATTAGGGATAACTTTTTTAGAACAAAAAATTATCTTCAATTCTTTCGATTTTGTTGATTGTTCTTTGAATTGCACTTTTTTTCTTTTCACCGTGATTTTATTACTCTAAAATTTTTTGATAAGGTTTTTAACAAGAAATTTATTGTTTTTATTTCTCTCTCTATTATCTTAAGTTTTGGCATAGTCCCCCAAACTTTATTTTCTATGGTTTTTTTATTTATTTTTAACTTTAATGTTAATGATTAGGGTGGTGCAAATGATAGATGACGTTTTTGAGGTACTAACATAGTTGATCTATCATGTGATATTGCTTTGCACTCTAATTTTTGTCGAAAAATAAAATAATGTAGATTTAATAGATGATTAGTATATATTTAGAATCACAAAATTACAATGCATAATTTTGTTAGACCTCTAGGATAAATTTTGTCAAACTCATGATGACAACAATCCAAACATACAATAAAATTATTTTGTACTAGTAGCTACAATTCAAACTTGTCAATTACTGTATGTTGGAAAGGAGAGGAAAGGAAATAATGAATGATAATAGAAGTTGTCATGTGAAGGTTGCAGGTTGAGGAAAGAAGATCACAGTAACATAAAGGAGGAAAAGATTTCCAAAAATGAGGGAACCATATTCAAACTATATCTTAGAAGCAAAGATGAAAAGAAGAAAATGGAATGGAATGATATGAAGATTGTTCAATCAAATCAGTTAACCAATGAAGGAATAAAGGTAGTAGCTAGCTTCCCAAAGTGTAGGAAAGTTCAGATCTGTAGCACTAAAACTCTTCTAGGGGGAGGATTCTACAATGAGGGAATAAATGATCATGTGTCACTAAATATGTTAGTAAATCATTTTCTTAATATTTTTTCTATCCATCTATTTAGCTGTAAATAAACTGGGTATGTATATGGACGATGTTAATAAATATGACATTCATGAAAGAAGTAGAGAGAAAAATTCGAAAATATTATATTGATAAAAGAGAAATATTACAAATGAGAAAAGTGGATGTAAAAATATGACTTAACTAACTACTAATTGATACCCTAATTATCAACTAACTATATGTTTTAAGGGGCGGAACCAGACTTGAATCGTGGTAGGGGCCAACAAATATGTGTGCATTGAGTTTAACACAAAATATTCATAATTAAATGCTTTAAAATATTTGTAACATTAAAAAATACAAGGAAATTCATAAAATCTCTTTCGCATATAGACATGCTTTGTGCTTAATTGATCGACATTTTGAATACAATATTTTTTTTTGTTGATATATTTTTTTGCAATAGAAAAGGCCTAAGTCAAAATCGAATTACAAGAAAATAATACGAGGAGTAGATACTCAGCAAAGCACAATTGCTTAAGATCAAAGGATGATTCTTCTAAAATTCGATATATTGAATACGATATTTTTAACAATGTTGGCTGACAATCTGTCAAAAATTCGTCCATGAGGTTACGTGATAAAAATTTGACTTTATAATAGTATGAAGATAACGTTTGACTCTATAATATCAAGGGACAACGATCAAATCTTATGAAACAATAGTAAAATGACAATGGTATTAATAATATTTCTCCCTTTTCAATTTTTTTTCTTTTCAAAAAGAGTACAATTTATTTTTTGGTAAAGAAACAAAATAGTAAAAAAATTCACCTTTCAAGTTATTGCAAATTAAACGGTAAAATTTTGTTCTCGGCAGAACAGATGTCTTACACAATGTATGGGACAACTGTGTAGATTGCCAGATGTCTCAGACAATTGGTTCGACAACTTGATCACGGGATCAATTTAATTATATTGAAGTAAAATACTGAAAGCAATAAACAACACAAGTAATTGTTAACCAAGTTCAGTGCAAACCACACCTACTTTGGGGATATCAATCCAGGAAGAGAAACTCACTACTCCGAATTAATACTTAGTCTTACAACACATACCAAAATCTATTGATATGTATGCCTTTTTTTAATCCTAGTGTTTTTCCACCTAAGAGCTACTCTCCTAGATATGAGTTACTGTTCAACTTCCTCTCACAACTATCACAAGTGATGGTAACTTCTTCTTTGTCGTTCTTTCAATAAAGTTGAATAATAATTCAACCACAACACCACCAAGTAATTAAGAACCTAACGCCTTTAAACCTTAATCACCTAGTTGAATACCTTGCACAATGGGCACAAGGTCTTGGACTCACAATCTTTAGTTATTGCTCGTGCTTCAAAACGAATGCTTGAGTCTCTATTTATAGGCATGCTTCTCCTTTTGATTTGTAGATTTTTTGAGATGCACACTAATAGGGATTTTAGTTTGAAAACAAACTTTTTATTTAAAACTTCCTTCATAGGATAAAAGATTCATGTTAATCTTTTCGACACCTCCTCTTGATTGTAGAGATTGTGAGATGTCAGCTCATATGATTCAGTTTTAAAACAAACTCCATAAGATAAAAGATTTAATCTCATCCTTTATCAAAGTTGGTTATGACCCCAATCATATCTAACACATAGGTTCGATAACAAACTTTATTATCTCACTATTAAATAGCTGGCAATCTTGAATTAACGCTTGTAACAAACTTTGAAGTAACTCGCACGCGCCTTGGATAAGCTTTAAGTTCTTCAGCCTGCTGTACAGGGGCAAGATGTCCTACACCATTGTTTGGGACATCTTGTTCAACATGTTGCACGTACATGTATTCTCCCCCTTAATAAGATGTCTGACACATCTTGTTCAATATATTGCACCTGCACATCTTATACTTGCACAAGTTGTTTTAGCTTTATAATGCAACCAACTCATAAAAATAACAAACAGTAATTTTATTATTCTAAAAATACCATGTAGTAATGGAAATAAAAGCATTATTTGTCTATAAGACTTAATTTAATTGACAATGTCGATATTATTAGGTCAAATACTTTTATCTAAATTTGAACTTTTCACATGAGTTTCATGATGATGTTTCTTTACAGATTAAATAACATGTGTGAAAAAAAGGATTTAGGTCATCTCCATTACTTTCTCTCACGTTCCTTATGTTGTTAAAATCTTGACCATTTATCCGACCCTTTGTCTCTTTTTTTTTTTTTCTTTGTCTCTCATTTAACTATTGAATTAGGAAAAAAAGAGGACTGAATATAAAAAACTGAAGAGAATTTATATTGAAAAAAGAGTAACTGCAATATATAGAGAGCGGAAGAGGAGGATATACTCATCTACTTTTCTAATTTTACCAAGCAATGGATTTTAATAATCTTTTAAGGGTTTTTGTAAAAAAAAAAAAAAAAAACTTTTAAGGGTTTAATTTAGTGATAAAAAGACAAATGCTAAAGTCTAAAGTTCTAATGACACCACTTGCTAAGATGTTGTTGAACAGTTGAAGTACTAATATTAATAGTAGATGATCAGACTATATAGACACCAATATTGATATTCTTCATTTCGATCTCAAAAAGACAAAATAGGTCTCTATAAATTTATTTTAATTATAATCCAACTAAACTCTAGATAATCATACTCTCAAATTAATCACTTGACAATAAACATGTTGAGGCCGGAAATATTGTATGCCCATCCCATCTCAGCAATCATACCTCCACAAAATTGGACTTTTTCTCTTGTTACTAGTTTAATGCCCAATCTTCTTGCACTTTAAGTGAGTTGGCAATTAGATTCTGCTTTTGAATTTGATAGCAAAGGTTTTGTTTCATTGGCTCAAATATTTTTGCTTCTTATAATTAAAAGTTTAAGTGAGCTTGGTCTTAGAGACTCGACAGAGTAAGGATAGGTCTCACGACTTATAGCATTAACAAAAGTACTTACATATTATTCATATACAAATATCTCATATCCGTAATTGAAGCTAAACCCATTATTTTTATGGAATATAAGTCAACCGCTTACCAATTGGACCGACTTTTATTGATTTGGCTCAAGTGTTTTATTTGAGTGGACCATGTAGATTTCTGTGATAGTGGCATTAATGATTGTCACAGATTAGTGAACAATATTTTTTATGTATCCATATCTGACACACTTATCTTTGCTATTATGCTTATTAGCTTTGTACATTTTATACATATATATACGATCACATAAAAATAAGCATATGATTCTTAGTTTCTTACTGAAGTTGTGTCCATCTAAACATTAAAATGTTATCCTAAGATATTTGCAGATGAACTTTTTAAGACATCAATCTTTGAGAAGTTATTCAGCATCTTCCAATTGTGAAAAGCTTTTCATGTTGGAAGAGATGTCTAATAGTCTACCCATTTTCTCCTCTTCGGATAAAATCAAACAATTTCATCAGCAATTTTTTTCTTAATTGTGACAAAATTTGGATTTCCTAAACTTGCATTGTTGCTTAATCCTGTTGTTGCTTTCACAACTAAATTTGGATTCATGCCGTGTTGTGTTTTGTTTTTACCAATCCATGCCATGCCATGTTGTTTAAAATTTATAGATACAACTTGAAAATACTTTTATATATACAAATTCTTAAATTCTGGAGAAGGTCTAATTCAACGTGATAAAACTGATTTATAAAATGAAAATTGTCTCTACTTATAAATTTATGTTCATGTCATCTCATATTTAATGTGAGATTTTTAACACATACCCTCAAGTCCAACATTATTGAGTTTAGTATGTAGATTAAATAGTGAATAATCCGACAGCTGAAGCATAATAGCAGGTGATCCAATACATTTTGGACTGTGATATCATATTAGAATTCTTTTAACACAAATGCTAAGTGAATTTGGCTCAACTTGGTAAAAATGGTTGATAGTTTTATAAACCGGATTATAGCGTATAATTTATAAGTTAGTTGATTTATAATAGATTAATTACCTTAATGAATGTTTAGTTTTTGATAAAGTTAATAATTAAACTAACTTATAAACATAAAAAGAATATGTTTAATTAAAAAATTAATTAAGATAGTATTTTTCTTATAAAAAAATAAATAATTAAGATAACATGAATAATTTTTTTTTAAAAAAAATAACTATAAATCAATAAAAAGAAACTATAAACTCGTGAAAAAATTGAAAAACTAACCAAATATTATTTAATTATATGAATTTACAAACTACTGGTATAGCAACTAATAGTTATATATATTCCTTCAAAAAAACTAATAGCTATATATAATTTTGTCATAAAAAGAAACTAATAGCTATAAATTATCAACAAAAAAAGAGAAGAAGCTAATAGCTATAAGCTATATTTGTTGTACTCCTCTAATCTAACACACAAAAAAGTAAACAACAATAGTATAGCTTAAGGATTCAACGACACCAAAAATCAAACCCCGTACGAAGCAACATGGTTTGGTTGCTATGTCTGTCTATATTCTATTAGCCGCCGGTGGGTCCACACATACCATAGATACTATCTCAAAACAAAAGGTTACGAGTTAACTCCAAATAAGATTAACAACCAAACTAACATCCCTCCCAAATAAATGAAAACCACTAAACTGAATTGCATGAGGAAACAGCCCTAAAAGAACCACGTTTAAAAAACAAGTGATTTGCGATTTCAATTTTACCACAATCAAATCCACTTGGGTTGGTCTGATGTTATTAGTTTGGGACCTGTGAGTGTATTTTTTTCCTTAATATTTCAAGTTCGATTATCTCTAGTGTAGTTTGTGTGGGTTAATTTAACTTCTTCAAGAAGAAAAAAAAAAAGTTACCGCAATCACTTATACACAAAAAGCATCCTCGTTTAGAACACCACATTTTCAACAAATTATTCTTTGTCAGGAAACGATTACTAAGCAACCGCCATCCAAATAGAGAAACTTACCAGCTTGAAGTCCAAATTTCAAAACTGACCTCAAATCAGTTTAAGTAGTCCAATAGACCGGATATTAACAGTGGAAAAAAATCATAAAATTTTCTTTTTTTTTATATAAATAATAACTACAACTTCTACAAAACAATTCTTCTCAAAATAGTTACCGATCTCTTATAGTAACCATAATCATTTATAAAAGAAAGAAACCATACACAAAAGTGGACAAAAAAAGTCAAATCACTTATTAAATCTCAACAAATAAGATTTGGGCACTTTAATTACTGCTAAACTCAAAGATTTATCTTCTGTTTATTTTAGAAAAATATTTTCTACTTTCATTTCATAATATTTCATCAATTGTGGTAGTTTTATTGTAAATATGTTGGTCACATCAAACATATTGAGCTGACTATAACGTCCTAAACTTAATTCATTTTTCATAAATACATATAAATAATTTTAGTTAAATGTTAGTACATTATATATTATCCTTTAAAATTATATTATATATGTGTGTGTGATACACTTTAATGGTTAATAAGCTCAGGGATTTGGATTCTGTGCAGTTGACTGCACGCAGTCAGTAAATCTGGACCGTCCGATCAAGATCAGACGACTCAGATTTTAAGATCAAATTTTAATTATAAAATCTAATCTTAAACTTTGGAATGTCTGATCTTGATCAGACGGACTGGACGCGGCCGACTGCACTGCAGTCACTAAATTCCTGACCGCACCGAACCCAAATCCAGAAGCTCAGCTCTACTTTTTATGCATTTTTCTTTTTGTGAATTCAATTCTATAGTGTGTCATTTAAATGACAGTTTAAAATAAATATACACTAATATTATATGCTATCATATTTTTTTCTTGATGTGAACTCAATTCTATAGTTGGCCTTTTTTTTATTTCTCTATGTTTTAACAAAAAATACACTAATATTATATTTATTTTAAAATGACAGTTTTGAACTCTGATTTTGTGAACAATATTGAAATGAACTAACTATTATACCATTAATAATATATTAATATACATTAATATTATGATGAAAACATATATATGTAATAAAAACATGACCCTCCCATAAAAAAAAGTCTAGCTTCACCACCGGTTACATCTCATTCATCTAAATGGGATTTTCATAAAATTTGATTTTATCTTTCCATGTGCTTGTGTCATGATTCACATACTATTACTATTTACTCCACCAAATTCGAGCGAAGTTCCTTTGTCCTTTTTTGTTTGTGACTGTGCTGGTGTGTATGTATAGCTAGCCGTTAATCATAAGAATCTGACTATTCAAGTTTAGATAGTGTCATTGTTCTCCATATATATTGTCCTTTTCCATGTGGGTCATTTTTGTAAAATATTTTTGGTTACTATTTCTTTCAATACTCTCTTCATCTTAAAACAAATGTAGTTTAATGCTTTTGGACAGATATTAAGAAATATAATTATGATGTTAAAAGAAATAACACTTTTATTAAATTAACCCTATACTTTTGATAGGCCTGTTTCTTGAGAATAATGTATATATTTATTTTAGTCCTCTAATTTTTACAAACCTGCAATTTTTACCAAATAGTATTGTTGGTCCCTAAGTTTTACAAACTTGCAATTTTGGTCCATTGATCAAGTTAACGCGCATGCGGCAAATAACTCACATGCTGAAATGACATGTGAGTCACTTGTTATGTGCGTTGACTTGGTCCAAATCAATCGGGGGCCATCCTTTTGCAAAAGGGGGCTAAAGTTGAGAGATCAAAATTAAGTTTGTGAAACTTATGGGTAATAAGTGTTATTATGAAAATTAAGGGGCCAAAATTATAATTTTATAAAAATTAGAGGGTCAAAAGTACAAGTTAGCCTAATAATAATTAAGGGGCTCAATTGAAAAGTTTGGCAAAGTAAGAATGACATTCATTTTAAAATAAGAGAGTAGTTTTCTAGAAATCCCATATGACACCTTCTTTCTATAGTTTAACACTTTGTTTGCGAGGTGTGTTTGTTTCAAGGTTTGTAATGTTATTCCTGGGAATATGAGATCTGGAATGTAACATTGCTATGTTTGTTTCAAGATTTGAAAGTTTGTTCCCAGGAATTTTTTAATCCCAGGAATGTTAATTACACATAACTTCTACACTTGTTATTCCCATGCTAATTAATAGGGTGGGAATATAACATTCCCATGGGAATAAAACTCAACTTCCTATAACTTCTCATAACTTCCCACTACCACTCACATTTATTTGCATTTTTATTTTTTCAATTTTTTATTTTATATAAATTTTAAAAACATTCCCAGGAAATCTAAATTTTAACCAAACACATGAGTAGGAATGTTATTCCTGGAAATAATATTCCTAGGAATATCATTCCAAGGAATGCAATTTCATACCTTGAAACAAACACATTTGAGGGGATGGGCCGGAGAACTTAGTTCTCTTTTAAAATTTTTTTTTTTTGGTTCAAGTTCTCTTTTTTAAATTAAAAAGACTGAAATAAATTTTAAAATTATTTAACTATGATAGTATTATATGACCATTTACCATGTTTATCTATTTTAAAATATTAACTATAATTTAAAATATAGACTTAGTCATCCAAAAACCAACTCGCAAACAAATGTGATCAAAGTATCGAACAAAACTTGCCCTGTTATTCGCAGTTGAATTTCGATACGAGATGTATAAGAAGATATCAAAAGTGTTGGCAACAAGGACTTAAAGAGCATTTTAAAAAAAAATTGCATTTATAAGTCAGCTTGTCTTTTGAGTTTTTATCTTATGTTGAAGTTATGAAATTTTCTCGTCTCATCCACTCACTTTCTCCCCTACCCCCTAGCAATTCGGAAAACGTTTTCCGAATTTTTTATAGTGTAAATTTTACACTAGAAAAACAGTTCGGAACGTATTTTCCAGATTTTTTTACGCGCTAAGGGAGTAAGCGAGAAAGTGAGTGGATAGGATGAGAAAATTTCTGAAGTTATGAGATTACTGAATAGTTGCTGAAATTGGGTCGGCCCAGTGAACTTAGGGGCCGAATGAACTTGGGGCCAGGTTTATAATGGAAAAATTCTCTTCCCCCCTCCCGTCCAAAAATAAACTTTTTTGCTCATGCATAAAAGTTTGAAAAATATTTTTCGAACTTTTTTTAGTGTAAAATGATATTGTGAACGGCAAAAAAAAAATCAGAATAGGATGAATTTTTCGAGGGCAAAAAACTCTTTTCGAACGAACTAGACAGTCAGGGGTAGGGAATGAGGCTAGACCGGCAAGCACAGACCGAATAGACGATAGCCTTCAGATATTCCTTTTTAAACACCAATGAAATCCAACACTGGTAAACTCATATCTCAAGGGATGGAGGGGAAAGAGAATTTTTCTTTGTATTGAACAAACTGAATCGGCCTGTTGGATAAATGGGCCAGTGGAATGCATATCCTATTGAGAAATTTCACATCAAATGATGATTTATGAAATTTTGGTTGTTCAGTCACCAAAATTTATGCAATTACTGTGCGTTTTGAGTTTTCTTTTTGTACCAATTAACCAGCTTAATTTTCGACATGACAACCAACGAGAGTAACATTTGTTAGTTACTTGGCATTCAAGTCATTGCTATAAATACATGTTGTAATTGTAATCATCCTATTCCCAACTAATGAAAACTCTCCATCTATCATTTTCTTCCTCCATTATCTTAGTTTCTTAAGTTTGTGTGTGTATGCAAGAATTGCTCTGTGAGGCGCCAACCGCGCATATTGCAGTGATAGTGGTGAGCGCCAATTGCGCCTAGCACCTGCACAAGTTGTGTCACGCTCATGCTGCGCCTACACTATAAATATATTTTTTACATGATTAATGTTATAATTTCTATCTATTTATTACTATTATCTCATATAATCAATGACTAATCAGTACTACTGTTATTTACTTCACAGCTAGTTCATGTAAGCCACTGTAATTATATTAGGCTTGTATGTACAAATTTGTCAATGCATTAGAACTCTGAATTACTGGAGCCCCTTCTCCTGAGAACCAGATGATTAATAGAAGAAAAAAAATTAACCGTGCATTCAAGGTAAAAATTGGTAAATTAAATACTTTAATACTATAGTTTTCTATGTACTTACTCTGTTGTCACAGGACAAAATGTAGTGGAATTCAAATGACCTCTAATTCTGAAATGCCATAACTTCCCTTTAGAATACAACAAATTCTCATCACAAAGAAATTCCCAAGAAAACCATTTCTCTACCATTCTATCTACATCATGTACTATTACATCTGAACCATTTCCACCTCTAGCAAGAACACTAGCAGTGTAAATGGATGACATTCTACCCGGCGACTCGGTCGAATCTCCATTCGGTCCATCCACCACTATGACATCCCAATTTTTCTCATACACTATTGCAGGCAAATTTTTCAATGCAAGTTTACATTTTGATGTTTGAAGATATATTGGGTTTGGTCCACATTCATGATTGTTTCTTGCATGTTTGAGTAGTTTATAAGCTTCTTTTGTTGGTACATTGTAGTTGAAATTGTGTACTTGAGTGTTGTTGGAGTTTGTTGTTACCATGTTTGTTGGTTTGTCGTGGTTATCGACGAGAAAGACGATGTCGCCACCTTCATTCATTGAAGATAGGATAAGGAATTGTGGTTGAAAACCAAATATGAGGATGTTGCATGGTGATTTAAGAGATATTAGATTTTTTAAAACTTTGAATTCTTTCTCTTTGAGGATGGTAGTGATGTTGGAGGATTCATGTTTATGTGATGAAACTTTGTTGTAGGACGAAAAAGATGAAGTAGAAGTAGAAAAAGATGAAGTAGTTTTGATAGTGAGGCTTAGAATTCTGAGTATTGATATGATTGAAAGGAACAAAACAAGGATAGGAATGAGTTTCTTTTTTGTGAGATTCATCTCTTTTGTTATTTTTTGATATTTGTGAAATATAAAAGGTTGATTTTCTTGTGCTTGAGTTGTTGTATGTGGAGGTGAAAATTGAACAAGAGGACGAAAATGAAGTATATCAGAAGGAGGCATTTTGTTTTTCGTTTGGTTTACTAATGTTGTTACATTACATCTTTGTTTGTGTTTTGTGCTTTTGATGATAACATTCTATTCTTATGTGCACTTTGTTGAGTAGAGAACAAGGAATGGTTTTGCTTTTGTTACAAGTTTCAACTTTTTTGTTACCTAATTTTTGTTATCGCCGGTTGAGCTTGGGAAACAAATATATATTTACACCAGCTTCTCTTTAGGTTTCAAGTTCGAATTCTTCTGGTATAAATTTTTGCATTGAGTCAATTCATATAAATTTTGCTCTGATTTCAATTGGACTCTCGTTAGTGGACAGTGGAATTAATACGTTAAATTATTTGGCCTTCGGGCCGGATATTATTTTTTTAATATATATATATATATATATATATATATATATCATGTGTCTTGTCTTTAATAGAAAGATATGTTCATATGAATCTTTTCTCTTGGTGCTGACATGCGTCCTTAAGTTTGGTTTATTGAATAATTTTCTTTTTTGGTGATTGTTTGGTGATGATGAGTATATTTGAAGATGCCAAGGTGTTGGTGGTTGTTGAGTCTCTTTCAAATTTAAGTGCATAATACATTATGATGACTCAATAATTTTTTGGCAGTTCATGTATTAGGGCAATTATAAGTTGGAAGTTTTGTTTGCAAACTGAATGCAATAAATGTAACATACACTTAGCACCAGCCACGAAGTCTCACATCGGATCGGATGTACCGTTGATTTGAACATGGATTTATACAAAGAGATAATCCTCATTTTACAAGCTAGTTTTGTTGGGTTGAATTAGGTCCAACTCTCCATCTAAGATGGTATCAGATACATAGTCTCTTCAAGATCCATTGGGTCACCTGCTATCAGGTTTCCGCTATCGAGCTATTCGCTATTTATATCCACGCACTAAGTCCAATAGTATTGGACATGAGAAGTGTGTTAAGAAGTTCCACATCGGATGTGAGTTAGCTTGAACAACAATTTATAAGTAGTTGCCGGTTTTGTAGGGTTGAATTAGGCCTATCTTCCGATTCTAACATTAATTTAACATATTATTTTAGAAATTGTGTTATTATTTATTTATTTTTTGAACCAAACAAACTTAATTCATATCATTAACTAATAAATGTTCAATACATAAGGGAATACTCTCAAATCTATGGAAACTAGCTTAAACATTGGCCGCCCTAGCAAGAGTATGAGCAACCAAATTTGCTTGTCTCCTAACAAACGTAACCTCAAAGTTTACAGAAGATGACATAAGAAGAATAATGTCGTTAACAATTAAACTAAATTCCGAATTGCCCCGTCTTCTCGAATGGATGGCGTCAACCAACAACTTTGAGTCACTTTCAAATTGGACTCGCTCAAATCCACGATGGATAGCCTCTTTCATTGCATGTAATAGTGTCAATGCTTCGCCTTCCACTATGGAATAAAAAAACTGCTGCCATTAGCCACAAAATGTCCATTGGTATCACGAAAGCAAAGACCTATAGAATTAACATCTGACTCAACCACAAACGCAGCATCAACATTACACTTTATCCATCCCGCTTCTGGTTTCTCCCATCGAACCGGCCTAGGATCCTCAATCGGAGCAACGTTATGACGCTGCAGTAATATATCTCTATTATTATGAAATAGAATATGGTAGTTGAGGAGTAAAAAGCAGCTTTTAAGAGAACAGAAATAGAGGTTAATTTGAAATTTCTATTAGTATTTAGTTGTTACTAGTGGAAAATTTCCAAACCAAAAGCTACACTTACACTAAACATAGTTGTTGTTTTAATGACCCTGTCCAAATCTTTTTTTTTTTAAAGCCATATATCTCTAAACGGCCTAATCTCCTGATGCCTAATCTGTAATCTCCTCATTAGTTTCCCTTAATTAACAAATATATGTTGGTGTGAAGATAATTTTCAGAATTAATTTAGAAAGATTGTTATTATTGTTGGCCTATCATGCTGAGAAACACAACTAAGGAAGGGCACATCCTATTTCAATAATACAGTATTCATTACTTCATTGGAAATAAAATAGAGTTCTTTGTTGATTGTGTGCCCAACATGTAGCGTGAGAGACGTGGAATATTCTCACAAATCTCCCTTTAAACTTTCAATTAAATATTTCACCAAAAAAAAATGTTTTCATACCAGAAAATAAGAATAGTATTTGTTTTCATGTGTTATCAAATTATAATTTTTTTTACTAACATAACATTGGTACGTCCAAATGGAACTGAACTCAGAAAATAAGAATATAGAATTGGTTTTTCTATGTTATCAGATTTTTACTAACATAACATTCGTTCGTCTGAGTGAACTGAACTCAGATTTTTTGAGCGAAGTATCACGTTGAGTCTTGTCGATGAAGAAAAGTAGTCAGGAAGGGAGACCTTATTAAAAGCGGCAGCTAGGTTTTTTGCCATTTTGTCGAGAGTCCCACTTTCCAAGTTTAGAGAATTCTCTCACTTAATTTTGAGATGAACTCTTAATGAAATCGCCAATTTTACGACCAAAGAACCAAAGGAAATAAGCTTGTTTTCCGAGAGGTCTCTTGGTTGAGAGTTTCCCTCTTCAACTTTGAAAAACTCGGTTCGAGACTTGGGACTAAAAGAACTAAAGATACAAGTCTCACTAGGAATGTGTATAGTGTGGGACTAATAACAAGTTGATTTCATCTAATGTACAATTATAAACAAGTGTTTGTATAACAATAGTAATAATTTTACTGTTGAATATAATCTCTGGAATCAGAATTTGTTTATTGTTAAATTTAATTTCATTGTGCATGCAGTTTTTACTAGACAAAATCTTTTCCCATCCAAATTATGTTCATGTATTTTCAATGTCTAGCAGACCAAAGTACTACAAAGTCTTTTTCAATTCAAGTACTTAACTAATTAAACAGCTTTTCCAGTGATTAAGGAAAATTGAAATAATCAACTCTAATATAATTCTTAGAAAAAAGATTCAGTCACACAGTTACCTTAAAAGTTAAAACCATGACATGATGCCATGTCTGTGTTGACTTTTCACCAATACTAAACTATGAAATGGTCTTTTTCCTTCCAAAATAGTATAAAAAATTTCCATAGTGATGTTACATTATTGAATTAAAAAATATGGTGATGTTGTTGTCAATGGAAAGTTTCACCTCAAAACTCTTCTTCTAACGTGTTCTTTAATCTTATTATCTATACATAAATTAATTGATAGAGTTAGAAATGAAAACCAGTTTATAGGTACAAAGCTTAACCATGGTTAAGTCCATAAGAAAAGTTTAGTTATCACCTAATCTTTGCTTTGGTTAAGACATAAAAGGCCTATGATTTTCTTTGGCATCTTTCTGATAGAGATTTTCCAAAGTGTTAAACACTAGAAAGTCAATATCTTCAATTTCTCTAAGTAGTGAAGATTGAAGACAAATATTATCATGGGAACAAATAGCAAGGAGCTTGGAGGATCTGAGGTAAAGAAATCAAAATTCAAAGCAAACATTCTAATTCATGTTTGTTCATACTTGTTAGTTCTATTTCAATTTTCAACTGCTAAAAAGTTTGAATAATTATTCTAAACTATTTTTCAGGCAATATATCAGGATATGGTAGATGATGAAGTTAAGGGCACTCATAAAGTTCCTGTTGGGCCTATACACAAATTAATAGCAGAGAATACCAAGTCAAACAGTTTGGTCATGAAGGTAATTTTTAAACTCTAGGCTTATTGTAAGAGCAGTGAGTTTGACGAAATCACAATGACACTGATATTTTGGTAGCTTTTGTCAAAATCGTGGTAGTCCACAGTGATTCTGCAAAACTCACGGTCAATCCAAACATGCATGTGTAATGTTATATGTTCCATTTTGAAACTAATAAAAGACTTATAATTGGGTCCACAAATCTTAATTCAACTGGCAGAAATGCCGAAATTGCTAGGTCGGACGCCATGACCAGGGTTTGAACCCTGGTCCCTCCACTTTATGTGTGTTGAGTTTTCAATGGTTTGTCATTTCGTTTATCTACAAAAAAAAATACTTATAATTGGTATTTAAACAGAAACCAAATGTGGTGATTCCTGCTCATATCATAGCTGAAGCAATATCAACAATCCGCGACATCGACTTAAGATGGTCAGGTCCAATCACACAGAAAGAAATGGAATATGTAGAACAATATGTGCTAGCAAAGTATCCAGAATATGCAAATTTAATTGAAGGAGATGGAAGTGGAATAGACATGTCAAGTTTTATCATCACTGAGGAGCCTTCAGAATTACCAATGACAAAGTCACCAAGATCACCTTCCTTTGGAAGCAACCTACCTGAACTGGATAGGACACAATTGGAACCGTCGAGACTACTAGATATTCTCAACAAAAAATCATCTTTTCCTGGAAGTTTCATCTCGATACCGGAAATTCAAGCTCAAAATAAGGTTTTGAGGCATTGTGGTTTACCTGATGATGAGTATTTGGTTCTTTTTACTCCAAGTTATAAGGATGCTATGATGTTGGTTGGAGAAAGTTACCCTTTTTTTAAGGGAACCTATTACATGACAATTCTTGGTGAACAACATGAGGATTATATCAAAGAATTTGCTTCTTTTAAGGAATCTAAGGTTCTCATAGCACCTAAGACATGGCTTGATTTGAGGATTAGAGGGTCTCAGTTAAGTCAAAATTTTAGGAGGAAATGTAAGATTAGTCCAAAAGGACTATTTGCTTATATAGCAGATGTGAATGGAACAATGCATTGGGTTTCTGAGGCTCATAGGAACTATTGGCATGTTTTGCTTGATGCATCTGCAATGGTTGTGGGAAAGGATAGGTTACATGTTGGACTTCATAGGCCTGATTTCTTAGTATGTTGTCTTGATAACACAAATTCCAATCCTTCAAGAATCACTTGTCTTTTGGTTAGAAAGAAAAGTTTTGACACCTCTAATGGTTCATCTTAGGTTAATGGATGAATGAGGATAGTACTACTTGTTTCATATTGTTGGATAATATTTGAACTACATAGCAATTGGCAATGTTTAATTGGTATCATGAGATTTCCTAAAAAGTAAAACTGTGAAATTTTCCTTGTGTAATTTGTTGTAGATTGAATAAATGGTTTAACATATATATGTAGAGTAAAATCACTGATTATTGGCTTGGATGCATACATGTAATCATCATCATTTGGTAATTTGTTTACATTTTTATTTATTGATATTATGATTTTGGGTTGGTTTTTGTTTAAATTCATACCATGTCGACTAAGAATAAGATAAATAAAATATATATAAGAGATGTGACTTATATATATTCAATGTTTTTAAGATTTTAAGTGCGGATATGACATCAATATCTCTTGATGGTCTTGTCTTTTGGGTCCATTGTTGATCCTGGTGTCGAAAGTCTTCTGCGGTGGAGTCGCGCAACATCAAAAGGTTTTTATTTTTATGGTGCCCGTTATTGCTCCCATACTTTCTACCATTTTTTGCACCAACCCAATTTTCCATAACAATTAATCTGTTTTGAAGTTTTATATTAACATGATCTCAATTAGGAAAGTAGTTGATGCATAGTAGCTACTTAGTTAAAGATTAATTTAACTGTCAAGGAGGCTAATCCAACTAATAAGAAGTTGACTCATTTCTCACATGATTGATATAAAGATTTTGTTGGCAGATAATATAGATGTATCTCTGTCAATACCCTTTAAGCCTTAAAGCTTATCCTAATCTTGTGAGTTCCTAAGACACAAGTCACACAACTCACCTAAACTTTTTTATTACTATTAAAAAATAAAAAACATGAAAGTATTTTTTTTTGTTTTCGCCATCAGTTAATCTGGTTTATGGGACAGTTCTGGCATCAAGTGGTTTCAGCCCCCTCCCGATCGAGGTTGTGGGGATTGAACTGTGATCCTCCATACCAAATTCAGCTCCAATCACCATTAAACCAACTAACGATCCGTAAAACAAAAGTAATTTAACTATTACTAAGAAGATCTATCAAGATCTTCAGCAAAATTACTATACCCAAGCTTCAAAACTATTATTTTTTTTGTGTTGAAGTTTTAAAATCTTTTAGTAGTGTCAATTGAGAGACCAACCAACACCTTTGACTTCAATTAATCTAATTTTATATGCTCAATTATGCTTGGCTATGCCAAATCCTTAGATTCCAAGAACTTGAAATTTGTCTTGTACTTCTTATTTTGGAGAATGCCAGTCTTCCATATTACCTACCAAGTTACAAAATCCAAGTGGTTGTGTGCGTCCAAATCTTTTGTTGAGTAGTGTTGTCACGTTTATATTTGTTAGCTTTCTGATTAAATAGCAACATCACTATTTCTAATCTTTTTTTTATCCTGTCATTTTAATTTGTTAAATAAAAAAGAGAAGAAAAAATTAATTTGACTTCTTATACTATAATATTATCACCTTAATCAACAAAACAATATGATAAAATAAAATGAACTGTGAAACAAGGCAATTTGGTATAGTTTGCATAATCTGGATTTCATTTTTAACATGGATGGATGGTTTCTATTTTTTTTCTTCCTTCTTCCTGAACAGTAAAGAAGAAGGCAAAATTTAATGTTCAAATATCATTTTCGTGATCAAATGAATGTTCAAATTAACCCTAAACACATATCCTAAGAAAATAAAGGGTATAAAAAGATAAGACATGGATGTGAGAATGTAGTAGAAATGTGCATGATTCAATTCGTGACGACGTTAGATTTCTTGAATTGATAGAGTTATCTCCTAGTGAACTAAATTTAAAAGTCATATTATTTTTATAGATTTTAGTAATGAGAAAGAAGAGTCTCAATCGATCAAATAATTAAACAAAATTTATTTTTATTTTTAACGATGCTTTTGTTGACATCCTAATATACGAATGAAAATAATCACAACTTATACGAAAACTCTAAACTATATTTGGATTGCAAGTATTATTTTTTGTAAAAAGTGATCTTGATAATCATACATTAATAAAGAATGATCAATATTTATTAGTTGTAATATAAAAAAATTGTTGTGATGTATCCTGAATTTTTTTTTTTGAACCAAAAAAAAAAAAAAAAAAACTTCTACTACATATTCAAACTTCATAGTTCTGAGAGATTTAGTCTGAAACTCTGAATGCCCAAAGAAGCAAACAAAACAAAAAACACCCTAACCATCCACCTCAACACTTGACATGTCATGTGAACCTTTTTTTTTTTTTGGTGTACGGTCATGTGAACCTTCTATAAACTATTTAAAAGATACCACATAATTTAAAAAGTCTGTCATAAATGCTAAGCAAAGTTTACAAAAACAAACAGCAAAAACCAATTTTAAAATCAAGAAATAGTTGTGTGTCAAAAAAAAAAATCAAGAAATAGTTAGAAGAGTGAACTTTAAAAAAATTAATACGAGCTAAACTTCAGTGAAAAATATTTTGTAAGACATTTAACCAAAAAATAGGAGATTTTGTTTGAAAAATACAAGTCAAATGCTTGTCAAAAGTAACCAATACACACTTTTTATACAAAAATGTCTTCTTTTATTCCTTAAACAATAACATAGAGACACATATTAGTATTTTCCTTAACGAAATCACAGATAGACAATGAGACTCGATGTCACAAAATCACTCATAGGTGTCGCATGCAGCATTCAAAATTAATCAATATTTCAAGAAAATGAAAGCCTAAATCTTTTGATTTTGCTCGAAATCTACATACATGAGACATGAAATCTTGATCGGATTACGTTTAAATCATACAGAATTCCAACCATAATTCAGATATACGCAAAACCATAATTCAGACTTCTGAACTGTCATGTGATTAAGCAAATCCTCAGCTGTCATTTGTCAACTTACAAGACAACAAATATTCAGCTCTTCCATGGATTCAGGTTGTAGCACTTACTATTTTGATCTTATCATGTAGCATTAGACTCGGCGACCTATCAAACAAGTAGCCAAACCAGTAACAAAGACATCCTGGATTTTAATACAAGAGGCTACAACAAGAAACAAGGAGGCAGGTTAGATTAACCATGCTCGAGCAGTATACTGAGAGACGATACAGCCTTGTGCAGGGGTTTGTAAAAGACTGTATACCTCTCAGGGAATAATAATGGTGAAGGCAATCAAAACATTAACTGCCACCAGAAAACTATTGCCGGTGTACAATGATCAGATATACACAACCAGTTAAAAGGCACCATAATGAAGAATAAATAATATAACTATCACTATGAGATAAACAAACACAGCTGCAGCAGCAGCAACTAAGAGACCTGTACTGAAGTATATTAACACGCTGGGTCTATTATACTGCCAACCAAGAGGCATGTAAGTTCCCCAACGGGGGCTGCTAAAAACTTCTCTGCAATTTCCTATACTTCCTCTTCACCATGTCTGCTACTTTTCAAGATGTTATACTTGCAGAGGGGGCAAGTAGCATTGATCTGCAGCCATTTGTCCACACAGGTACAGTGAAAATGGTGACCGCAAGGAAGTTGTCTTAGTTCAACCCCGTCATCATAGGCAGAAAGGCAGATGCAACACTCCTACAGTTTACCACACAAAAATAAATTAAATATAGAACCAGATTACTTTTTCAAACTATTTATCATATACTGTAACAAGTATTCTCATGTGCTTGAACCGTATGTAAAATTCCTCCCAACGTAAAGTGTGATAGGTGCAGTGAAAAAAGACTCGGAAAGAAAAAGGAATGGAAGAAGTACAGATAAAAACAAAATATGTACATAATTCTCCAGCTGAATAATGTGCTCAAAACACGACTCTCTGTTATTATAGGTTAAAATGAAGCCAGATAGTGGCGCATCAAGTGGATTTCCCTTTGAAATATATTTATTGAAATAATATTGACAGCAAAAGGACCATTGTGTCAATGGACTAGACAATGTTTTGCCTGCACATAAGAAGAATTTACAACATACCGCGTCCTCATCAGCAAGCACGCGTTCAATTGGGGAATCAGCTTGACATTCAATCATTATTCCTCCAACAGGTCCTTGTGTATTACCAGCAAGCTTCTCCTTACTTTTTCTTTGGAATTTGAATTTTGACAACTGCTCAATGTCTTCCTTTGTTGCCCCTTCCTGCTTTTCCCAAACCACCATAAAAGGAAAGAGACATTAAGGCAATGAACACATATATTACAACAAACATCTCACAATTAAATACTCTTAAGTTATAAGGCATTGTGATCATGTCCACTCATA